>NC_012874.2:30624858-30906493 GCF_000003195.3 Sorghum bicolor
GGGCGGGGGAAAACAGATTTAAGAGAGTGGCACCCGGGGGGGGAACCCCCGGGACGCTTAACATTAAAGGCGGGGGGTTGCCGCCAACGGGAAAATGGGGCAGTTAAATAGGGGGTTAAAGTTGTTTAAACCCCCCTTTCCCCTTTCCCCCCCCCCCCCCCCCCCGGCCCCGCGCCGGCAGTCGAAACATTGCCAGCACTAACATTGACGGTGGACCAAAACTCCGTAAAGACTGAGGCCGGGAGCGGATGTAATCAGTCAAACAGTGTGGTGTGACTTGTAAAGGGTTCTTGGCCCTTCTTTCTTCTTAATATAATGAATGGCAGCTCTACTGCGGTTTTGAAGTGTTAAATTATATATATGTGCTATGCGTGTATATGTGTAGAGAAACACCGCACACCCTAATAAAGGGGTGACCTTCATTATATAGTCTAACCAGAAAGGGTTACAACGTGTACAGGGCCAATGGGCCATCACGCCCAATATGGGCTGTATGTTACAAATGCATTCTAACACCCTCCCTCAGTTGAAGCGGGAGTGTCACGAACACAAAGACTGGACCTAAAGCCAGTAAACAACTGTACAGGTAACCCTTTGGTCATAATGTCCACGAACTGATGAGACGATGAGACGTGGAACACTCGGACCTGTCCCAAGGCCACTTTGTCATGGACAAAGTGAATACCTAACTCGATGTGCTTCGTGTGAGGATCATGAACTGGATTAGCAGTCATGTAGACAGTGTTGACATTGTCACAGTAGACAACCGTCGCGCCGAAGAGATGGGCGCATGGAGCTCTTGAAGCAACTGACGAAGCCAACAAGTCTCAGCCACAGCGTGCGCAACAGCACGATACTCAGCCTCCGCACTCGAACGAGAAACTGTAGTCTATCGTTTGGAGGACCAAGAGACTAAGTTGTCGCCGAGGAAGATGCAGTAGCCCGAAGTGGAGCGCCGAGAGTCCGGACAGCCAGCCCAATCAGCATCGGAGTAGGCGGTCAAACTGTCGATGCCACCAATGCCAATGTGAAGCCCAGTGGACAGGGTGCCCTTCACATACCGCAAGACTCGCTTGAGCATCGCTAGATGAGGCTCGCGTAGGTCGTGCATGAAGAGACACACCTGCTGAACGGTGTAGGCATGGTCCGGACGAGTCAGTGTGAGGTACTGGAGAGCACCAGCGAGGCTGCGGTACTAGGTAGCATCCTCCACCGAAGCGTCGTCCGTATCAAAGAGCTTGGCACGAGTGTCCACAGGTGTCGTTGTAGAGTGATACTCGGCCATGCCGGCGCACTAGAGCAGATCCACAGCGTACTGGCGCTGGGAGAGGAAGAGGCCGCCAAAGGACCGTGTGACAGAGATCCTGAGGAAGTGATGGAGATCCCCGAGATCTGTCATGGGGAACTCGGAGTGAAGGAGCTCGGTGATGCGCCGAAGTAGTGCGGGCGACGAAGTTGTCAGGATGATGTCGTCGACATAGAGCAGTAAGTAGGCAATGTCGGCGCCCTCTTTGTAAGCAAAGAGAGACGTGTCGAAAATCGAAGCAGTGAAACCAGATCGGTGGACGAAGCTAGCAAACCGCTGGTACCAGGCCCTGAGCGCCTGCTTAAGTCCATAACAAGGACTTTTGCAGGAAGCAAACATGGTCTGGAGCGGTCGAGTCGATGAAGCTGAGCGGTTGCTGGTAGTAGACCGTCACATTGAGGTGGCCGTGAAGAAAGGCATTCTTCACGTCCAGCTGATGAATCGGCCAGGAGGAAGAAGCGGTAATGCTGAGGACGACGCGGATGCTGGCCGGTTTGACAATTGGACTGAACATCTCGTCATAGTCGATGTCGTACTGGTGCGAAAAACCACGAACAACCCACCTAGCTTTATGACGGCAAGGGAGCCATCACCATGAAACTTTTGCCTGAAGACCCACTTGCCGGTGATGACATTGGCACGTGGCGGTCGAGGGACGAGGCGCCAGGTGCCATTGTCCATGAGCGCCTTGTATTCTTCAGACATCGCCTCCCGCCAATTTGGGTCGGCCAGGGCAGCACGAGAGTTGGCGGGCAGCGAAGAAGCCAGGGTTGATGACGCCGTAGAGAAGCCGTAGCGCTGGATGGGTGGTGGCAAGGAACCCGTCCGGGATCGAGTCTCCCGTGGTAGAGTTGGTGCCCACGGCACCTCCGCCTGCGTCTGCTCTGGAGGAGGCATGGCTTGCGGGATCGATGCCGAACGACGAGTGTAGATGCGAAGAGGCCGCTGTCTGCCACCGGGCTGTGGCGGCACGGCGGCGGCAGCTAGTGCAGCGGCGCCGGCACCTACGAGCGTAGGTGGTGCCGGGGCCGAGGGTGTAGGGGCGCATGAGTGCCGACTAAAGGAGCCGGACACGGGCCTTGGGACAGCCGGTAGGCAGCGCCATGCCATAGGATGGCGGGGTCCAGCCCGACGGGGTCGCTGGCATCCTCCAAGGGTGGCGTTTGCCCAACGTCCGAGGTGGACAGAACAGGCGCGGGGAAAAAGTCCTGTAACAAAAAATCAAAAGAATCCGGTTGGGGCTTGGAGGCCTCAAACGGAAAGTGAGTCTCATCGAAAACGACGTGTTGCGAGATGATGATCTTGTGATTGGAGAGGTCAAGATACCGGTAGCCCTTCTGAGGAGGGTAACCGAGGAAGACACAGATCGCGGAGCGAGGAGATAATTTGTGGCGAGTCGTGACACTAAGGTTTGGGTAGCACAGGCAACCAAAAACCTGTAGGATGGACTAGTCTGGCATCTTGTGATGGAGAAGATGATATGGGATACTGTTGTTTATGAAGGAGGATGGCCGCTGGTTGATCAGGAACATGGCGGTTCAGAGAGCTTCGACCCAATAGGAGGGAGGCATGGCGGCATGAATCAGAAGCGTGCGAACAACATTGTTCAAAGTGTGAAGCATGCGCTCAGCTTTGCCATTCTGAGCGGATGTGTAGGGGCACAAAGTGCGAAGGAGGATGCCGCGGCCAGCCAAGAAGGTGGCGGTGGCATTGTTGAGGAACTCGGTGCCATTATCTGCCTGAAAACAGCGCACAGGAAAACTGAACTGTGTGTGAGCGTAAGGAATAAACTGAACAATGTGTTCATGAACTTCCGGTTTATGGCGAAGAGGAAATCATCCAACAATAATGTGTATAATCATCAACTATGACAAGATAAAATTTATAGTCAGAAATACTCGAAACTAGAGAGGTCCAGACATCACAACGAACAAGTTCAAAAGGTGTTGATGTACTAGAAACCGAACTAGCAAAGGGCAGCCTAGCGTGTTTGCCGAGCTGGCAGGCATGACAGATGCGGCGAGCTGCTTTATTACACTGGATAGCTGATAGCTTATTTAGAGTGTTGACGACGGCGGGTGCTAGATGACCAAGGCGGGAGTGCCACAGCTCCGGGGAGGCGATGGTGACGTGACAGCGAGGAGGCATGTGATGTGGAATGGTGTAGAGATCCCCGTTGCTATTGCACCGAACCGTCTTGGTCTATAGATCCTTAACAGAAAACCTAGAGGCGTCAAAGTCAACTGAACAATTATTGTCGCGAGTAAGCTGTTGAACAGATAACAGGTTGAGTAAGGTGTGGAGCGACAAGAACATTATCAAGAACGAAAAGAACGATCAGCTATTTGTATAACGGATGTGCCACGACTAAGAACAGGAATAGATTGCCCGTTGCTGAACGTAATGGAGGACGTTGGTGACGGGAGACGAGAGAGAAGAATACCGTCGTTGGAGGACATGTGGGATGTCGCTCCGCTCTCCATGACCCAGGGGGAAGACCCCTGAACTGCCATCTGATTGAGGGCGGCAATCAGGCTGGTCGGATCCCAGCCGCCTGGAGTCCCGTACATCGGGGGACTGGCTGTGGAGAACTGGTATGGCGCGAAGGCAGTGTGCGACTGTGGAGGAGGCGCGGGTGGCGCACCCCACTGCTGCTGCTGAGGGGGCCACAAGGCGGCCCAAGGGTTGTCGCAGACCCAAGGACCAGCCAGCTGAGAGGCCTGACGTCCGCCGAAAACGCCGCCATGTGGCATGCCATGCTGCTGATTGCGCCCATCGCCACTGCCGCTGCCACTGCTGTCGTTACCGCCGCGCCCACCTTTGCCCTTGCCCCCTTTGCCTTTGCCACTGCCCCCACAGTTGGAGGTCGCAGAAGAGATGGACCGGTAGGACAGCGACGTGCAGGAGGTGTAGGAGGTGGTGGAGGCGCCAAGGGCTGAGGCCGAGGCCTCCTTGCCCTCGGTGCCAAGGCGAAGTTCCTTGACGCGGAGCATGTTCATGGCAGACTTGAAGTCGAGGGGCGGCGACGTGTTGGCGATGATGTCGGCAGTGGTGGCAAAGCGGGCGTTGATGCCACGCAGGAGATTGAGCACAAGCTGCATGGGGAGATGGTGTGACCAACCTCCCGGAGCACATCAGTGGTGTGCTTCATTTGCTGAGCATAGGCGTCGACGAAGAAGTCACCCTGGGACATGGTGTGGAACTCCTGCTCGAGGACGACAGCACGAGACTCCTTGTTTGCCTGGAACAGGGCCTCAATGGAGATGTACAGGGCATGCGCATCTTGATCGGGCTCCATGGTGAGGTCGAGGACGGTGTCATCGACGAAGCTGTACATCCAACCACAGATGCAGGCGTCGGGCTGAGACCACGTGGGGTCAGCCGGGCGCGCGGCCTACGTGCCATCAATGTGGCCTAGCAGCCCGTACTTGGCGCAAAGGGCAGTGAAGAACGCCTTCCACTTGGAGTAGCTGGGACGCTCGAGGCTTAGGGCGATCGGAACGTGTTGTTTCACATTGACGGAGGCATAGGCGACGTAGAAGGGAGGAGCAAGAGCATCCCCCATCGCGCCGGAGAATTGGGTTAACCTACTTGCTGCATTTACTACCTTGATATTTGTTATCTTGTCCTTGGCACCTGTTTTATTTTAAAATCGCGTAGTGATGCTTAGCCCTGCTACTAGATAGGTTTTCAAATAAGAAAGTTTGAAGGGTTGTTGTGGAATACACTTATGTTCAATGATGTTTCAACTTGAGACCGGTCGGTGGACTTGCTTTAAGAATAGAGTCTTAAAGTAGTGTCTCCAACTGTGTCGGTTAAGGACCGGTCCGTTGATGGCCTGCTGGGTTGAGAATTTATAGTACTAGCCACTTGCCCTCGGTAAGCCCGGTCTTGTGATCCCTCGATGCGAACAGCTACTCGCGCACTGGACGTGGAGCGATGGCGAGAGTAGTGTGTATCCACCTTACGGATCTGAGATGACAGGAAAACATCTAGATCGGCTGTAGGATGGTGGAGTACTGTGCTCTCGGGTGCCGCGAATCTAGTCAAATTTGGGGAGAACTTGATTTGGGTTGACATATGCAAGATTTGGTTCTACATATGTCGGGTGGTTAGGAACTCCAGCTGGATTGCTAAGCGATTCGAATCGTCGTTGCTCCCCGATTGGGAGACTCAATTCCTTCGACCCTCATCGTAGTTAAATATGCAACTAAGTGTTAAAATGAGAAAGGGGGAAATGTCTCATGAGGTTCGGATCCCAATTCCCGAACTCAGAGTGACATGAAGCTATGGCCGTTAAATAGATAATACTTTGATTAAGGGCTAGGAACTTACAGACTTGTCTGTGCGAGGCAACTAGATAGACTGTCCTCGAACTCCTCGACCTCTTGAGGAGAGGAATTCGCGGGTAAAGCTTGAAAGTAAGGATGCACTATTAGTAAGCTTTTTAGCAAAACACTTTGGCTCCTTGCTCAGCCACCCCTTGTCTACCCCAAGCCTGCATTCCTATTTTCTCCTCTTTTTCCGCCGGGTAAGTCTTGTTGAGTACTCCCGTACTCAGGGTTTTATAACCCCTATTGCAGGTGAAGCTCAGGAGCCGACATGTTTCGGAGCCTGTTGTGTGTCCGTCGTCGAGGTTGACGACGAGGAAGAGTGAGCGTGACCCATGGGCAGGGTCTATAAATTTGTAATTTGTGTACTAAAGTTTAAGTTGCTCCGCTGGACCTGGCTTGTAATAACACTCTACTATTTGGAAGAACTCCTTTTGTAAAATAAGTTATGTAATACTTCCGTTGTTTTACTCTGAAATATTATTTTGGTCTTATGTCGTCTGTGATACTGCAATGTCTTCGCAACGAGTGATCCTGGTGTTAAGGTGGCCACTTGCTATCCTGTAAGGGCGAGGAGAAGAAATTTTCGTTAATTGACCATTGCTGGTGGTCAGGACGAGCTAGTTGGATACGCCCCAGGTAGCGATGGAATGAGCGTCCTGAGATGCTCATCGGACTTCTAGAGTGGGAGGATCCCCGGCATCACCGTCAGAGGTCCTTGGGACAATGACAGGTGTCGGTGGGCCCAAACACTTAGGAGGTTCTGCCACACTGCTGCCGCCCCCGCCGCCTCCCCCAACGTCCACAACCTTCCCCTACGCCTTCGGCACGCCAGCCAATGCGCCGTCCGAGGGCGTTCCGATCCAGGACATCCGGTTTCCCCTCTCGGCATCGCCACTCCCAGCGTGGCTGACGGGAGCCTCGCCGCCGGTCTACACCAACACTCCGGCGCGCCCGACGGTCCCCCTGCGCCCAACATCACCGCGGGGTTCAGCCATGGGGGCGTTCCCGCGTCGGGCACCATCTATGGGGGCATCGACGGGACCCTTGTCCCCGGCCCCAGCCTAGGGGCGGTGCAGACACTCGGCGCGGCTCCACTAGGGGCCGCCCTCACGGCGGTCGCCATGTCCCCAATGGTGCCCGCCCCTGCAGGTTTCAGCGCTGCTGCACCCGCGGTTTTCGAAGCGGCCGAATTCCAACCGAAGGGCTACAAGTTTGACTTCACCACGTACGACGGTTCGGTTGACCCGCTGAATTGGCTGACCCACTGTGAGCAATTTTTCTGGGGCCAGCGCACCCCGGAGTCCCAACGCACGTGGATGGCTTCGTACCACCTCAGCGGCGCTGCTCAGACGTGGTACTATGCTCTGTTGTTGGATGAAGGAATGCCGTCTTGGGAGCGCTTCAAAGAGCTGTGCCGCCTTCAATTCAGGCCGCCCATCTATGGCTCGCGGTTGACTGAATTGGGGCATCTACCGTTCCACTCTACGGTCCAGGAGTTCGCGGACCACTTCTAGACAATCCTCGCACACTCCCGGGATATCTCTACGCGCCAGAAGGCGGAACTCTTCGTGGGCGGTCTCCCGGAACATAATCAGGTGGACGTGGCAATGCGCGCCCCGCCCGATCTTCAGTCGGCCATGTTCCTGGCCTGCGCATTCGAGAGCCGCGCAACAGCCACAGCAGCGCAGTTCCAGACGCAGCAGCAGCGTGGCGCGCGCCAACCGCCGCGGCCAGCCCCTCCCCCACGCAACTAGGGGGCGGCTGTGGTTCCTGCTGGCGCACATGGCGTTCCAGCACCGGCTGCAGCGGCCGCGGCTCCAGCTGCCCCGGGCGCAGCAGTACCGCCGCGACAGTTTCGACGTCTCTCGCCAGCCGAAATGCAGGAACGTCGCCGCCAAGGACTATGCTACAACTGTGATGAACAGTACATCCATGGCCATGTCTGCCCACGACTATTCTACCTAGAGTCGGCAGACTACGTCGAGGAAGATGAGACCCCTGCCGCGGACAACGACGCAGCCCCTAGGAACTGGACGCTGATGCGGCTGCTAACGCTCATGCTCTCGTTGTCTCCGTGCATGCTCTTGCAGGGATCCCGACGTACCATACCCTGCTCCTGCCGGTGGCGATTAAGGGTGAATGCTTCCTCGCCCTGCTGGACACACGTTTCTCCAGGGGGCCGCCATGCGTCGCCTGGGCCTCGCTCCAAAGGGGGGCGAGCAGCTTCGCGTTACGGTCGCTGGCGGCGAGCGCCTCCCTTGCGAGGGGATCGCTCGTGACGTGCCAGTCCTCATCGACGGCACGACCTTCCACATCACCTGCATCGGGCTCGGCTTGGGCTGTTTCCACATCATCCTCGGCGTCGACTTCCTCGGGGCGTTGGGCCCCCTCACTTGGGACTTTGAGGGGCTCACGGTGGCCTTTCAGCGCAGCGGGCGCCGCACGGTGTGGCAATGCGTGGGCGCTTCGGGCGCTCCCTCGCAGCAGCGGTCTCTTGCTGCGGTGGCCGCTGACCCTCAGCGCTCGCTGCTGGACGAGCTTCTACTTCAGCACGCCGACATCTTCGACACCCCGCGCGACCTCCCACCGGCTCGCTCCTACGACCACCGAATCCACCTCTTGCCCGAGACGGTGCCTGTGGCAGTGCGGCCGTATCGATACCCCAGCTACAGAAGGGCGAGCTCAAGTGGCAGTGCCCCGCGATGAACATGCATACCGAGAAAGTGATGTAGTTCACCAAGATCTTTCATGGCGAACTCTCGATGAAGAGCCGAGATGATACGCCTAAGAAAGACTGACGACGAGGCTGTGAGTACAATATCATCGACATAGAGCAACAGATGGGCCGTGTCTGATCCGCGCTGGTAGATGAAGAGTGAGGTGTCTGATTTGGCTTCGACAAACCCAATGGACAGCAAGTAAGAGGCCATCCGACTGTACCAAGCACGAGGAGCCTACTTTAGGCCATAGAGCGACTTCTTTAAGAGAAACATAATCCGGATGAGCTGGATCTTCGAACCCGGACGGCTGCTAAGAGTACACTGTCTCAGTTAAAGTCCCATGAAGAAAGGCGTTCTTCACATCCAGATGGTGAATGGGCCAGTGACGAGCGAGCGCTAAGGAGAGCACTGTGCGGACATTAGCAGGTTTCACCACAGGGCTGAAGGTCTCATCAAAGTCCACACCAGGCCGTTGGGTAAAACCACGAAGAACCCAATGTGCCTTGTACCGCTCGAAGGAGCCATCAGACTGAAGTTTGTGCTTGAAGATCCACTTCCCAGTGACAATGTTGGCCCGAGGAGGACGAGGCACGAGATCCCAGGTGTGGTTCTGCAGGAGAGCACCGTGTTCTTCCTCCATAGCGGCTCGCCAATTGGGGTCAGCCAGAGCGCTTCGGAAGGTGTTCGGCACCGGAGAGAGAGGCACGGCATGGTAGAGGGCGGGCATCTTGTAGCCGCTCTTGGACCGGGTGCTCATGGGGTGCTGGTTGGCCACTGGAGGAACAGGAACCGCACCCTTGGGCAGCAGTGCTGCTGGTGCAGCAGTGGACAGCGGTGCTGCTGGTGCAGCAGCGACGGACGGTGCACCAGGGGCTGCTGGTGCAGCAGTTGATGCAGCAGCTGGGGCGGCTGGTGGCTCACGCGGGCGGCGCGTGTAGACGTATGTGAAGTCGCGAGCCGGCCGGAGAGGAGGGAACCCTGGCGGCGGCCCGCGAGGCACAGGCACAAGTGCCGGGGAGCTTGCGGGCGGTGCAGAGGGTGACGATGCGTCGGGCAACTCCGGGGCCACGCGTGGCGCGATGGAGGTCCCTGACGTCCGCAGCACAGGGGGACGTAGAGCGCGGGTGTGGGAGGATCCTCAGTATCCTCGGGAGACTCCAGGGGAGCCCCAGGCACAGCCTCATGAGGACCGGCAGGGGCGCAGGCGGCGTCGGGGGTGCTGGGAGAAGTTCCTGCAGGCAAACACTTATGCGACGGTCCAATAGGAACGGGCACAACATCAGTAGTGTCATCGGCAAGAAACTCGAGATCTGCTGGAGTACTAGGACCATGACGCTCAGCGAAAGGAGAGGCCGCTTCATAGAAGACGACGTGACGGGAAATGATGACTCTATTAGATGATAGGTCAAGGCAGCGGTACCCTTTATGATGAGCTGAATAGCCTAGGAAAACACACAGGATAGACCTGGGGGCAAGCTTGTGAGGAGCAATGACAGACATGTTGGGATAACATTTGCAACCGAAGACTCGTAGATGATCATATGTGGGTGGTTTGCCAAATAAGGCAAGATGAGGAGTGGAGAGTTCTAGAGTCTTGGTGGGCAATATGTTGAGCAGGACAGTCGCCGTGGAGAGAGCCTCCACCCAGTAGTTGGGAGGCATGGACGCCTGAAATAGCAGGGAGCGAACAACATTATTGATAGACCGAATAACGCGTTCAGCTTTACCGTTCTGAGGCGAGGTGTAAGGGCAGGACATGCGAAGGTGAATGCCCTGGGTGAGGAAGAAGTGGCGGGTACTAGAGTTGTCAAACTCTCTCCCGTTGTCGCACAGTACCGCTTTGACGCGGGCGCCAAACTGAGTGTTGGCGTGGGCGATGAATTGAGCGAGCGTGCTGAAAGTGTCAGATTTAAGGCGTAAAGGAAAAGTCCACAAATAATGAGTGCAATCATCGAGAATGACCAAATAATATTTATAAACAGAAATACTGATAACTGGAGAGGTCCATAAATCACAATGAATAAGATCAAACTTGCTAGACGCACGGGAGGTGGACAAATGAAAGGGCAGACGAACATGTCGCCCGAGTTGACACGCATGACATAAATCTGAACAATCCTGAATAGGGAGTGAAACACTAGACGCTAGCTTTGACAGAGCCTCGTGGCCAGGATGCCCAAGACGCCGATGCCACAGTGGAGAAGAGCCCTGAGCGGCAAAGGAGAGTGCTGGTGGAAGACGAAGTGGGTACAACGGCCCAACGCTATTGCACCTGACGATCTCTTTCCGGGATGGAAGAACCTTCACAGAACAACCAGCGGGGTCAAACTCAACCGAGCAATTATTGAGCAGCCCACTGACCAGCGGGTTGCTGGTGAGCAACAAGCGCCTGCTGCTGTTGCTGAGCAAACAGGGCCTGCTGCTGTGCCTGGTGCTGCGCCTCCTGCTGAGCCTGATGCTGTGCCTGGAGATGAGGGGGCACCGGGATGGGTGCCAGTGGCTGTCGGGGACCTCCTGGCCACATCTGGACATGGCTTCAAGAAAGAGAACTGAGGCAACAAGTGATACATCAACACCTCTTATGTGCTCAGTCTCAGAGTAAGATGAAGCCCTATGCTAACAAGTAACAACAAACGATCATTTTGCCAATTCGTGGTGAGGGCCTTAGTTTATCTGAAGCTTCAACCCACTAAACTTTCCTTCTGCTACTTTTGTCCTTTCGCCATTACTGATAAGATCCGATTAGTGGCTTACAAGCTAGCATTACCATAGACAAGCTCCATTCACCCGGTTTTACATGTGTCTCAACTTAAAAAGGCACTCCCTCTCCACATCATACAGTAAGCTCAGAGTTACTTGACCCATCTTGGCAGCTCCAGGTGCCACTGCGCATCCTAGACCATCGTCTACACCAGTATCAAGATCATATGACTAGCAAGTGTTGATGCAATGGCTCACCTTCCACCACATCTGCCGACTTGGGAAGATGAAGCTGCGCTACTCGAGGATTTCCACGTGCCCCGGCTTGGGGACAAGCCGTCTCTCAAGGAGGGGAGGATGTCACAAGCAAGCCCACTGCTGCCGAGACTGAAGATGGGCTCGAAGAAAGAAGGATTTCAAAGCCTAACCGACATTTCACTGGGCCTGAGTGGACTAGGCCTTAGTCCAGCCCATGTAACCGGCAAGGCAGTGCTGCAGTCATATAAAGTGGGGTAAAGCTACGAAGAGAACTGGAATTTGACTTTTGTAACTCTGAACTGAGCCTATTCGCTGTGGTGAATGACGGGCGCAACAATCACCGGTGACCCAGGACCCCAAATTCCACCATGAAACCTACCTATATCCACTGTTTCGGTGACAATGAATATCTATCTTTATTGATTGAATCTTTGACATGTTTACAGAGAATACTTATAGAAGAGAAACAGAGCTAGGGGAAAACAGAGTTAAGAGGGCGGCAGCAAGGGGAGGAACCCAGGTGACGGCCAACAATAAAGGCAGTACACACTGGGATGGTTCCCAGGGGGCTTCCAGCAAGCAGAAAATACAGCAGTAAAACATGGAGTTGAAGATGAATAGGAAGCATTGCTAACAGTCTTGAGGCTTTTTCTTTTTCATACACAGTTGTTCAGTTGTGTAGGTACTTATTGGAACACAATAAAATCTGTTAAGCTAACTTATAAGCTGAGAAGATTCACTAGTACACAGATAATTAAAAGATAGTCTTGAGTTGTAATAATATAGTCTTACCTGAATACCTTCTGAGAACTCAACCTCTTCCTTGGCTGTAAGAAGTCTCCTGCCAGTCATCTTCCACAAGGAACCTAAAGGATTCATACTAGATGAGGAACCCTTGGACCGCTTCTTCTTTGAGGATGATGCAGCCTTTTGTGAAGCACAGCGAGTTGTGCTAGCCTTTATTGCTGCTCTAGTTCTCCTAGCTCTTCGCTCAGATTGACGAGCAGATTTCACAGCTATGTTCTCAGCATACTGTGCATAAGCATCTAATTCATCTTCAGAAGCCATGATACCATAAGACTCCAAATCCTCCATCAAAGAATTATTAGCATACATGTCAGGACTGCTCGACTGCATCTCTGTGCGAAGGATTTCATTTGCCAAGTAGTTGTCCACACCCTTTTTTTGTCTAATTACGGGCTGATGGTTATTTTTTTGTACCATCTGAACAACTTCTTGCACAGCTTCAGCAGCTGCTCTGGCAAGAGCAACTGCCTCTGCGGCTGCGGCTGCTACTACCGCCTCTTCATTCAGAAGTGCTTCTGATGCCAGAGTTGCCTCCAAGTTTCTCTGACAGACATTACAAAGTAAAAGTGAACAAACATTGTGATGTTGTACATTCTACTATACTGTTAAGGAATTTCTCAGACTACAGGCAATGGTGAAAAGGCAGCTGCCTTCAACAAGAAAAGAAAAGGGCTTAGAAGCATATATAATGACTGAATTTCATCCTTCCTTCTAGAAGTTTAAAACTCCTGCTTCATTTCTTTTTCTTCCAATACTGCTAGAGAAATACTCCAACAATTCAAGGAAGCAAAACTGATACCAATAATTGTCCCCACAGATCAAAATTAGTCCCGCTGATTTGATATAAAATGTTCGTCTTCCAAGTAGGAAAATCAGTAACCGACATCAACTGAAACTTGTACAACGTCACTTATTCAATGTTCCTACATTTTTAACAGTGGGATTTAGCGCTTGCTATGCTAGATTTTGCAATAAATAGCCCGCACCTACAGTTACTAGCCGCTCCAATCACTTGACCCTGAACTCATTTTGTTCTAGGCAAAGCACCACATGGTCATGGTTCATGGCATTGTTTGAGAGTGATTAATGTACTCGTATTTGTTGATCATCAACGTATCTAAGGTGTGGACTAAGTCTCCCGATTTTGTCACATGTTAAACTAAACACAAAGGAAAACACAGCACCAAAAGCGGGCAAAGACAGTACAGCAAATGTAACTCGGAAGACAATCCACCAAAAACAGAGCAGTGCGGGCCACCTGAATCGCCGGAGCGGCGTAAGCGAGCTTCAGCTGCGCCGCGCTGCGGTTGGTGCGGTCCTCGACGACAACGGCGGAGGTGACGGCGCAGTGGACGCGGAGTGCGGAGCACCTGGAGTAGGACGAGGAGGAGGAAGGCACGTGGGCGGCGGCAGACGGCGCCCACAGAAACTGTGGCGCCAGGCACGCCATCGAGGAGCCAGGGCTGGCTGCTTGGCTCGTCTCACCAGAGTGCCGTCTCCATTGCTGCCGGGAGGAAAAAGAGGTGTAGGGAGGGGACGGTGGAATTCAGGTTTGTTTAGTCTCACCGGATAAGGGGAGCTCAGTCAGACAGGACTCAGGCCTGCTCAGCGCCTCAGCCTATGCATGGCCATGTGGCCCGGCCCATGGCCTGGTGATTTGATTTGGCCCGAGCACAGCACGGCATGCTGGCCACTAGGCTCAAGCTGGCTCGACCCAAGGAATCAGGCCGTGCCCAGCCTGCCACCCAAGCATATGGCAGGGCACTGGTACAGCTCGTTCCAATGATCAGCCTGATAGCGGTCTGGTGAACATGAAATGTTGGTTAAGTTAATATTTATATATATATTGTTAATTGTTATATTGGTAAAAATAATAAAATATTTTAGCATTTGGTGGAAAAAATTGATAAAAATGCGTCGCTGTCGGTTTGATGGGCCATGGACCGGCATAGCACGGCGTGCTTGATGGACCAGCACGGCACGGCACGAAAACCGGACCGGCCAGGCACAAAGCCCGTAGCGGCCCGGCGATCTGTGCCACGGTACGACACGGCATAATGTTGGACCGGCCCATTGGACATCTCTACCTCAGTTGTGACCCAGACTAGGTGTTAGTGGGCCGATCTGTTGACACTAAGGCTTTTACATATATGTCATTATAAAAGTTAGTAATTACCTACAAGTTATTAAAAAAGTGAGCTCTCACAGGTGCCACTACTCCGAACTCTTTTACCCTCATGTCACTTTTGTCAGATTTGACTCTAACGGTGTTAAACTGTAGGTATGAAAAGTTAAAAAATATCCTTATGTCTAAATATCTAATAAATTTGTTTATATCATAACGATCTCAAATGAAAAACCTCAAAAACTAGAAAGTTGTAGATCTCATCAAAATCTACAATATTTATATAAAAAATATTTTTATTTGATTTTGTATAAAAAATATTTTTTCTAAAACATATTAATCATATCAAATCATATATCTTTTGTATGGAATTCAATGAAAGTAATTTTTATACAAAACTTATAGATATTGTCGAGATTTATAACTTTGTAGTTTTAAGTTTTTTCATTTGAGGTCATTAAGATGCTCAAAAAAATAATTACATATTCAGCATTTAGGGTATTTTGGACTTTTTACACTCGCGGTTTGATACCGTTAGAGCTAAATCTAATGTAAATCTCTATTATAATAGAATTCTTTAATTATACTTAGTCCACCCACTAAATCATCTCATACTGAGAGTCTCCAACCATTGTGTGTCCAAGAAATTGCATACAAGAATCTTATACAATTAAAATCAATAGCTAATAAAACGCTAACAAGATTTGATGGTCACAATTCCATGTGCGAAGCCAGGCTTCTCACCCGGCTCTGCCTCAGGCTGCGCGCCGCAACCGCACCGTGATCTCCTGGGCCAAGGTGTGCCAACGAACCTGAACCTCGCTCAGGTATGGCCAATCACCGGTGCCCTCGCTGATCGGCGTGTGTCAATTGATCCTTGGCCGGCTACTAAGGCCTTGTTTAGTTCACCCTAAAAACTAAAAACTTTTCAAGATTACCTGTCACATCGAATTTTGCGATATATGCATTAAGTATTAAATATAGACAAAAACAAAAACTAATTGCACAGTTTGCCTGTAAATCACGAGATGAATCTTTTGAGCCTAGTTAGTCCATAATTAGACAATGTTTGTCAAATAAAAATTAAAATGCTACGGTACCGAAATCCAAAAAATTTCTAAACAAGGCCTAAATCTTGGCTCGAGAAGCCGGAGAGATGGCCTCGCTGCACTTGCTAACCGGCTGTTAAATCCTCGTCGAGAAGCCGGCGAGGACCACCTCGAGAACAAGGACATAAATAAGGCCCGTTTAGATTGGAGATGAAAATTTTTTGTGTGTCACATTCGATGTGTCGGAAGGATGTCGGGAGGGGTTTTTAGAAACTAATAAAAAAACAAATTATATAGCTCGTCTGGAAACTGCAAGACAAATCTATTAAGTATAATTAATCTGTCATTAGCATATGTCGGTTACTGTAGCACTTAAGGCTAATCATGGACTAACTAGGCTTAAAAGATTCGTCTCATGATTCTCATCCAAACTGTGTATTTAGTTTATTTTTATTTACATTTAATGTTCCATGCATGTGTCCAAAGATTCGATTGGATGGATAAAAAAATTTTTGGTGGGGAACTAAACAGGGCCTAAGGCCTTGTTTAGGCCTTGTTTAGTACACCCTAAAAACCAAAAATATACGGTTTGTTTGTAAATCGCGAGATGAATCTTTTGACTCTAGTTAGTCCATAATTGAATAATATTTGCCACAAACAAACGAAAGTGTTAGTGTCCAAAAACTTTTTATTTTGCCAAGTAAACAAGGCCTAGTTCCCTCACGAAATTTTTTCGGGACACTGTAGCACTTTTGTTTTTATTTGACAAACGTTGTCTAATTATGAAGTAACTAGGCTTAAAAGATTCGTCATCTCGTGATTTACAGGTAAACTGTGCAATTAGTTTTTGTTTTTATCTATATTTCTTGTTCCAGGCACACTACTACAAATTTTATTTTGCACAACGTTTCACATAAGCGCTCCGAGGCGGGCGTTGGTTTCGCCCGCCACGGTTATTCCCTGTCGGCTCAAGCCGGCCAGGCCAGAAGACAACCGCCACGGTTAATAATTAACCATGGCGGGCAATGTAACACAACCGTCATGGCGGTCCCTTATATCGCCCGCCGCGGTTAATAGCTCATTAATCGTGGTGGTTTTTTTACATTGCCCGCCTCGGTTAAGTACGAGCTATAAACACAACCGCACCCACCCTTCTTCCCCGCGACTGCTTCTCCATTTTTTAGGGTTTTGAGCTCAAGATCCTAAAAATGTCCATTTCTAGAGGGGAAGATTTTGCCCTAATATCTAGTGAAGGAGGAAACAACAAAAGGTTGATTTACGCTCTCTTTTCTATGATTTGGAACCTTTTTGCTCTAGATCTAGATCTATTTTGGGTTGTTTATTTTCTAGATTAGTATGCTTACATGTGTTATTCTTGTTGTCTCTACAAGGGAGCGAGAGTCATGGACAGGGAATGGATGTACAAGATGTCAAGATTGGATCCAGCTTACATTGAACATTTGACAAAGTTTATTTCCACCACAAAAAGTCATCGTCTTAGTCTGAAGCGAGAACTCACCATCTATCCATGTAAGAGCTGCAAGAACCTTTATGCCCATGGAGATGATACGGTGAAATATCATTTGGTCCGATACGGTTTTGTCAAAGATTACACTGTTTGGAAGTTTCATGGGAAACAGAAGATTCGAGTGCATTTGATGGAGGCCGAAAGTCATTGTCAATAACGGCTAAGACAGCGGCGAATACCGAACCACAAACCTCATCAGTAGCAGACGACGGACATGGTAGTGCTACTACCGAGCATGACTACACCACGATGGCTGATCTGCTCCAAGACATGGCTGATGGCGATGAAGGATACGGTGATAGTGGTGAGCCAGTGAGGGATCTCGAGACTATGGAGCTGTTTGAGTCAATTGCTAATCATCTTGATGATGATGACATTTTATTTGGGAGCCAAGGTGGTTGGAAAATTTTAGAGAGATGAAGCAGGCAGCCATTGATCCCCTCTATAAGGATTGTCTGAAGCACTCGACAGCACTACATTTTAACCTCCAAATGCTAATGGTAAAGGCTCGTCATGGGTGGTCGGACAGTAGCTTTAACGACCTATTATGTATCCTTGCTGACACATACCTAGAGGGAAACAAGGTGTCCGCCAACACCTATCGGGCGAAGAAGCTCATCCGGCCAGTGGCGATGAAGCTTAAAAAGTTTCATGCCTGTCCTAACCATTGTATCCTCTATCGAGGCAAGTATGAGAAATTGCGAAGTTGTCCGCACTATGGCGTGAGTCAGTACAAAAGGAAATCCGGTTGTCGCACGGAGGCGGACGACGAGAGAGCGCTGAAGAAGAAAAAAGTCTACCGCGAAGAAGCAAATCCCATCGCAGGAGTATGAGGAAGAATAGGGTTACATGCAGAGGAAGATTCCAACTTTGACGATGTGGTACCTACCCGTGATTGATCGCCTGCGTGCTATATTGTGGGAATCCTAAGGATGCTAAGCTGATGTCGTGGCATGCATCTGATGAGCGCACAAAGGGTGATGGCAAGCTACGGCACCCCGCCGATGGCAAACAATGGAAGTGTTTTGATGCTAAGTTTCAAAAGGAGTGTGGTAATGAGGCAAGGAACGTTAGGTTCACACTGAGTACCGATGGGATGAACCCATTCGGTGACCTTAGCAGCTCACACAGCACTTGGCCGGTCATCCTCACCATATACAACCTACCTCCTTGAATATGTCAAAAGTGCAGGTATCTTTTACTAATGTCACACCTGGATGTAAAAGAGCATTCGGGTGTGAAAGAGCATCAAGGCCCCTAATGATTTCAGTGATTAATGACAATGTTGATTACTGTGACTAACGTGTGTTTTGCAGAGGCAAAGTCATTAGTGAGGTCATGGTTATAGGTACTCGATGAACAGGGACGTACATGCCTACTTAATAGTGAAAATCATTTCGGTTTTCAAGGATGGATGGACATCATCAAGACTAGACTAGGTCTAAATGCCATATGGTGGAGAAGGGCACTTAGAGTACTTTAGGACTTTGTTTTCCTTTGACCGTACTATTAAGAGGGGCTTTGATATAGTAGCTTGACATAGGCAAGGCTTTAGGTTTAGGTGTGGTGCACACTTGGTAAACCTTGCACTAGGCAGCTCAGAGTTAGTCCTTAGATCGAGAGGAACCAACTTCGTTTTGGAACGCTCACGTTACGACGAAGTTAGGGTGCCCAAGGAGGCACCGGACGCTGCACCGGACGCTCTGTGAGTGCGTCCGGTGAGGTCACTTAGCCGTTGGAGGCCTTGGTGCCTAGGGTTAGGCACCGGACGCTGGCACCAGACTCACCGGGCAGCGTCCGGTCCTATACCCAGGGAGGTTGTAAACCTTCCCCGAGCACCGGACGCTAGCAGCGGACGCACTGGGTAGCATCCGGTCTTAAACTCAGGGAGTTTGTAAAACTCCCCGGAGCACCGGACGGTGCCACCAGACGCTGGGAAGTAGTGTCCGGTGACATGTCAGAGATAGTATAGTTAGCCGTTGAAGTGTCACCGGACGCTCGTTGCAGAGTGTCCGATGCAACATCAACAGCGTCCGGTGACCCCGTTTTCAGTGGAAAACGGTTGGCCAACTCTTGGACTTCATAGGGTGTATTTATACTCCTCCACCTCGTCCATGAGAGCTCTCTTGCCCATTTGAACATCTGAGAAACTTGTTGTGGAGAAAGAGAGTAGCAAGAGCCTAGAGATGATTGAGATTTGAGAGATTTCTTGTGAGAATCCTTCTCTAGTTGATTTCCAAGAGTCAAGTGTGCATCCACCACTCTCTAGTGCCTTGTTTGGGTCAAGTGAGAGTTCTTTGCTTGTTACTCTTGGTGATCGCCATCACCTAGACGGTTCGGTGGTGATTGGAGGCACGAAGACCGCCCAGAGTTCTTGTGGGTGGCTCGTGTCAAGGTTGTGAGCGGTTTTGGGCGACTCACCGCGACAGAGTGTCGAAGAATGAGCCCGTAGAGAGCACTTGGTCCTTGCACGGACCAAGGGGGAGCAAGACCCTTGTGCGGGTGCTCCAACGAGGACTAGTGGAGAGTGGCGACTCTTCGATACCTCGGCAAAACATCACCGAGCACTTTCTTCCTCTACTCCTTTACTTTGTGCAATTACTTTGTGTTTTCACATTCTTAGAATTGCCATGCTAGAGTAGGATTGGAACTAGGTTGCAAACTTTTATTCGGTAGCTCTCTAGTCACACTAGGCACAAGGGGTTGAATTGGAGCTTGTAGGTTGCTTAAATTTTTAGAGAAGCCCAATTCACCCCCTCTCTTGGGCATCTTGATCCTTTCAATTAGTATCAGAGCCTAGTGCTCATTATTTAGACTTCACCGCCTAGAGAAAGATGTCTAACGGGGATGGACTGCCACCCATATTCGATGGGGATGACTTCCCGTATTGGAAAATACGGATGGAGTCATACCTTGAGGCATGTGACTCAAAGTGCCTAAAAGCCATGACCGAAGGGTTTACCCCTCCGGCAAAAGACGCCGTTCTTACTCCACAAGAACAAGAAAACGAAAAGTGGAATGCGAAGGCCAAAAACCACATCTTTAGAGGCCTTTGCAAAGAGGTGTTCAACCGCGTTCGGAACCACAAAACCGCCCATGCTCTATGGAAGGAACTTTGTGCGCTCCATGGGGGATCAAAGAGTGAACGCGAGGAACACTATCACCTTGTAATGAACAAGCTTAATACTTTTGAAATGCTTCCTAAAGAAAATGCTAACGAAATGCATTCTCACTTGATTGTCATTGTAGAGGAGCTAAATGGACTTGGGCTCACTCAAATGAGCGTGGCGGATGTTGCAAGAAAGATACTATGTGTCCTTCCCATTGAGAAATATGGGCACATAGTAACCGTGCTTCATCAAGGCGATCTCTCCACCGCTACACCAACGTCTATATTGGGGAAGATCAATGCCCATGAGATGTATATGCATATGAACCCCCAAGATGGCTCCTCATCGGCCAAGAAGGAGAAGAATGACAAGGAGCAATACAAGAAGAAAGGTGGCAAGAAGAAGGAGTACCACAAGAAGAAGAATGGCAAGGCCTACATTGTTGGTGATTGGCTCACCGACATTGAGAGCTCAAGTGGTGACTCCTCCGGCAATGAGAGTGATGAAGAGAAGGTTGCCGCCATTGCTATTGATGCTTCATCGCCATCATCTTCACCACCATCTACATCCTCTACAGACCTATGCCTCTTGGCTAAGGGTGACCGGAAGGTACAAAGTGAGGATGAGAGTAGTGAAAGTGATAGTGAATATGAATCACCTTCTTATGATGAACTAGTAAAATTGCTAAACAAGTACACTAAGGTCATAAGAAAGACTAGAAGTGAAAATGAAAAGCTTGAACTTGAAAATGAAACACTTCTAGCAAGGCTTAAATCTAGTGATGAGCTTAGAGATCAAAATGAGATCATGACCACTAAACTCAAGGAGCTCAAACTCTCTTTAAAAGAGCTCAAAAAAAAACATGATAAACTTGAGAGTGTTCATGATGAGCTTACCACTAGATATAGAGCAATGAAAGAAGAGCTAACAACTCTAAAAACAAACTATGACAACCTTGAGATAGCTTATGAACTTGCAATTGATGAAACACATGTTGCTACTAACCATGTTGATAAGCTTGATGTAGCCACATCTTGTGATGACTTACTTGTGGAGAGCACAAGCAAATGTGTTGATTGCAAGGGCAAGAAAGTGGTACTGGCCGAGAGTTATGAGGACACTATCAAGCTCAAGGAAGAAGTTGTCATGCTCAAGAAAGAGTTGCTAGAGCAAGCCAAGCACAATACAATTGTCATTGAGTCACTTGATCAAGATAAGAAGCTTGCATATGAGAACAAGTTAATCAAAGAAGAGAATCAATATCTCAAGCTTGGTTTGATGTATGACAAACAAGAAGAAGATGAGACATTCATCTTAGATGAGTTAGCAAGCAACAATGACCCAATCATCAAGAAGCTAACTCAAGAGAATAGCAAGCTCAAGAAAGAGAAGGAACATCTAACCGAGGGGTTAGCAAAGTTCACAAAAGGGAAGGACCTTCAAAGTGAGCTTTTCATGAACACCGTCATGAAGATGGACAAGAGTGGGATTGGCTACAAGGCTCATCAAACAAAGCTCATCAAGTCACTAGCCACTCATGATCAACCAAGCAAGCCGAAGCCAAAGAGATGCTTTGAGTGTGGTCAAGAAGGACACTTTGCTCATGAGTGTAAGGCACCACTACCACCACCCTTGCCCAAGCATGCTAGACCATTTGCCTTCAATGCTCATTACATTGTAAGGAAAGACAAGAGTGGCAAGGTTAAGGTTAGCTTCATGGGGCCGCCCAAAAAGCAAAGGCCAAAGAAGATTTGGGTGTCAAAGCAACTAGTAGAGAAGGTAAAGGGCCCTAAAAAAATGTGGGTCCCTAAATCTCAAGCTTGATCTCTTGTGTGTAGGTGAACTACAAGACCGGTGGATCACATTGGGTAATTGATAGTGGATGCACTCAACATATGACCGGAGATCCCCGGATGTTCACCTCACTTGATGAAGATGTTGACAACCAAGAGAAGATCACATTTGGTGACAATTCAAAAGGAAAGGTCAAGGGTCTAGGAAAAGTTGCAATATCAAATGACAACTCCATCACCAATGTGCTCTATGTGCAATCATTGAGTTTCAATTTGCTCTCAGTTGGACAACTTTGTGATCTTGGTTTTGAATGCTTATTCAAGAAGAAAGAAGTAAGTGTGACCAAGGAGGATGACAATGAAATGGTATTCAAAGGCTTCCGACACAACAACTTATATGTAGTTGATTTCTCATCCAATGAAGTTGATGTCAAGACATGCCTATTCACCAAGACCTCACTTGGTTGGTTATGGCATAGAAGGTTAGCACATGTTGGAATGGGCACACTCAAGAAGTTGATGAAGAAAGAATTGATTAGAGGCTTGAAGGATGTGACATTTGAAAAAGACAAGCTTTGTAGTGCTTGTCAAGCCGGCAAGCAAGTTGCAAACACTCATCCAACCAAGGTCTATCTCTCTACTTCAAGAGTGCTTGAGCTACTTCACATGGATTTATTTGGACCAACCACATATGCTAGTCTTAGAGGCAACAAATATTGCTTAGTCATAGTTGATGATTGCTCCCGGTACACTTGGACATTCTTCTTGCAAGACAAAGCCGAAGTTGCATCAATATTCAAGAAGTTTGCAAAGAATGCCCAAAATCAATTTGATGTCAAGATCAAGAAGATTAGGAGTGATAATGGCAAAGAGTTTGACAACACCAACATTGAAAAATATTGTGATGAAATTGGAATCAAACATGAGTTCTCCTCAACATACACACCACAACAAAATGGGGTTGTAGAAAGAAAAAACCGGACATTGATCACCTTGGCAAGAATAATGCTAGATGAGTATAACACTTTAGAGAAGATGTGGGCCGAGACAATCAACACCGCATGCTATGCATCAAACCGGCACTTTCCTCACAAGTTCCTAGAGAAGACACCATATGAGTTGCTCAATGGGAAGAAGCCCGATGTCTCATTCTTTAGAGTGTTTGGGTGCAAATGCTACATCTACAAGAAGCGCCAACACTTGGGCAAGTTCTAAAGAAGATGTGACATTGGCTACTTGGTTGGCTATTCATCAAAGTCCAAGGCATATAGGGTCTTTAACCATGCCAAAAACATGGTTGAAGAAATATTTGATGTTGAATTTGATGAAACTAATGGCTCCCAAGGAGCAAGTGATAATCTTGATGATGTAGGTGGTGAACCATTGAGAGATGCCATGAAGAACATGCCAGTGGGAGACATCAAGCCAAAAGAAGATGATGATGTGCAAGTCATTGCCACCATCCACCTCACATGTACCACAAGATGAAGACAATAATGTGAGAGATGCTCATGAAGAGAGTCAAGTCACTCATGAGCAAGCGGTGGCACAAGCACAAGATGTTGATGCTCCCCAAGCAACCTCTCAAGTGGCGCTAAGAAGATCATCACATCTCCTCCAAGATCACTCTCAAGATCTCATCATCGGAAGTCCATCACGTGGTGTAACTACATGCTCTAGACATGCTTTATTTATTGAACATCACGCTTTTGTGTCTCTTGAAGATGAACCAAAGACTATAGAGGAAGCTCTTTGTGATGCGGATTGGATCATTGCCATGCAAGAGGAGTTGAACAACTTCTCTCGCAATCAAGTGTGGACACTTGAAGAGCGACCCAAAGATGCAAGAGTGATTGGAACAAAGTGGGTCTTCCGGAACAAGAAGGATGATCAAGGCAAAGTGGTGCGCAACAAGGAAAGACTCGTGGCAAAAGGCTTTTCACAAGTAGAAGGTCTTGATTTCGGTGAAACCTTTGCACCGGTGGCAAGACTTGAAGCAATCCATATCCTACTTGCATATGCATCTAGTCATGAAATAAAATTGTTTCAAATGGATGTGAAAAGTGCTTTTTTGAATGGTTATATTAATGAGCTTGTCTGTGTTGAGCAACCCCCCAGTTTTGAAGACCCTAGGTACCCCAAGCAAGTCTACCGGTTGTCCAAGGCTCTCTATGGTCTCAAGCAAGCTCCTAGAGCTTGGTATGAGAGGCTTAGGGACTTTCTCATTGAGAAGGGCCTCAAGATTGGGAAAGTTGACACAACACTCTTCACCAAGAAAATGAATGGGGAAATCTTCATTTGCCAAGATTATGTTGATGATATTATTTTTGGCTCTACTAATGAAGATTTTTGCAAGGAATTTGGTGATTTGATGTCCAAGGAGTTTGAGATGTCCATGATTGGCGAGATATCCTTCTTCTTAGGATTTCAAGTCAAGCAAATGAAGGAAGGAGTCTTCATCTCTCAAGAGAAGTACACTCAAGATCTTCTCAAGAGATTAAAGATGATGGATTGCAAGCCAATCAAGACTCCCATGGCATCAAATTGTCATCTCGACTTGGATGAGGGAGGTAACCCAATTGACAAGACTCTCTATCGTTCGATGATAGGAAGTCTACTCTACCTCACCGCATCTAGGACCGATATCATGTTTAGTGTGTGTATGTGTGCTAGAAATCAAGCAATGCCTATGGAATCTCACTTGATTGCCGTCAAGAGAATTCTTAGGTATCTAAAATACACACCTTGCCGAGGCTTGTGGTATCCCAAAGGTGCAAGATTCCAACTTGTAGGCTATTCCGATTCGGATTATGCCGGGTGCCGGATTGATAGAAAAAGCACATCCGGAGGGTGCCATTTCCTAGGTAGATCACTGAAAGCCCAAGTTTGGTTTTGGTAATTAATGACACCAAGTTGCTAATGCCTTGTGTTTAAGTGATTTGAGATAGGCATAGCAACACATGTGATGAAGGTGCTTGGTGGCATGGAAAGGTGGCCACATGATCACAAAGGGATGAAGCATGAAGTGAAGATCATGGTGATAAACGAGGAGCAAAGTTATCAAGGCAAAGGTATAAACATAGGGTTTTACTTTTGCCGATCTAAGATGAGTAGAGAAGTGATTGACCGGGTTTAGGATAGATAGCCGACTATCAAGAGGGGAAATCACGGTCATCTCTCGAATCAAGTGCTACTAGGTCCATATCTTGAGCATATGCATTAGGATCTAGTAAAGTGTTAACTTAACTCCTTTGGTAAAATTGTCTGTGAAAATGCTAACACCCTTGCACTTGTTGGTACACTTGGTGGTGTTGGCACATCTTAAGGAGGGAAAAAGTTTCCCTTGTGCCGGTGGAAAGTCTCTTGTTTACCGGTGGAAAATTTCCTGTGCGCTAGTAGAAAAATTCTTCTATACTGGTGGAAAGTTTCTTGTTTGGCAGTGAAAGTTTCATGTGCACCAGTAGAAAGTTTTTGACTGAAAACTCACACCGGACGCTTTGTCCTGAGGCACCAGACTCTGCCTCGGAGCGTCTGGTGCGCTCTCGGTTGCTGGCTTAAGTGAGAACTGTGCACCGAACGATCAGCACCGGACGCTGGCTGAATGCTGTTCGTGCGTCCGGTGTCCCTGAGCTTTTACGGTGTTCTCTGGTGCGTCCGGTGGTCGCGTCCGGTGATCCTACGTTTTTGACAGACTCTCTGCGTACGTGACCGGTGTGTACCGGACGCGTCCGGTTTCTACTTGACTGCGTCCGGTGGTTCAAATATGACCGTTAGAGATCAACGTGCGAGTTTCAAGTAGGGGACACGTGACTGTTTCTAGAGCACCGGACGCACTGTTCCAGCGTCCGGTGGCTCCCTGCAGTGAGTCCGGTGCCCCCGTTTTCAGCCTAGTGAAAGTGGCCAACGGCTAGTTCTTTGAGGGAGCTTATAAATAGTTGGTGGCCAGCTTTGGGAGGTTCTCTCTTGCACATTTGAATACTTGAGGCATACATTGAGCTAGAGAACATTCTCTACACTCATCTCCTTGCTTGATTGCTAATTCTAGTGAGATTGAGTGAGATTCAAGTGCATTGCTTTGAGAGTTGCATTTAGTGGCACTTGATTCTTGAGTTTCCTGTGGATTTCTTGTTACTCTTGGGTGTTTCCCGACGCCCTAGAGGGCTTGGAGCAGCGGTGGTGTTGAGCTCGTGATTGGAGATTGTTTCGAGCCTCACCAAGTGATTTGTGAGGGGTTCTTGAGCCTTCCCTGTGGGAGATCGCAATTGGCTACTCTAGTGGATTGCTCGTGGCTTGGAGGATCCCCATCTTGTGAGTGGATGTGTGGCACCCGCTGAAGGTTTGGCTTTGGATTGCCAATTAGCTCGTGATCCATCAAGTGGGTGTATCGCCACAACGAGGACTAGCTTGCCGAGAAGCAAGTGAACCTCGGTAAAAAATCTTGTGTCATCTCTTGCCGAGGATTCTCTTGTGATTGTGAATGATTGATGGGATATATCTCTACTCTATAATGTTGGTATAACAATCACTCTCCACTCCTTAGTTACTTGTATACTTTGCTAGTTGTTTAGCTTGTTTAGTTTAGTCTTCTTGTTTAGGAGTGTAACTAGCCTTCTCTTGTTGTTGTGCTTTAGTGTTTAGCTTTGAACTAGTTTGTATAGGTGGCTTGCATAGCTTAGTTGAGCTAGTGCTAGATTTGCTTCGCCATTTGTTTTACTAACTCACTTGCTTAGTGAAGTTTGTAGAAATTTTAAATAGGCTCTTCACCCCCCTCTAGCCATTTGGACCTTTCAAGTGGTATCAGAGCCGAGGCACCATTTATTTGAGGCTTAACAACCTACGGTGAAGAATGGCTCTTAGTTTGCATATCAACAACACCAAGAAGGCACCTTACTTTGATGGCACCAATTATGCTTATTGGAAGGTCAAGATGACAGCCCATCTCAAGTCAATCAATAGAGAAGTTTGGAAGGTGACCGTAACAAAGTTTGAAGTTGCAAATGAGAATGCACTAATACCGGTTGAAGAAAAGAAGCTTCAATGCAATGACATTGCAATTAGTGCTCTTCATGAAGCTCTTGATGACAAGACCTTTGAGAAAATCAAGAACATTGAGGTTGATCATGATGCATGGGCAAAATTAGAAGAAATATTTGAAGGCACCAAAGGTACCAAGACCGCCAAAGCTTACATCCTCCAAGAAAATTCTCAAGCTTCAAGATTATAGAAGATGAAAGTGTGCCGGAGATGTTTCACCGGTTGCAAGTTATTGTGAATGAGCTCAAAGCACTTGGGGAAGAAGTGAAGGATAGTCAATTCTCTATGAAGTTCTTGAGAAGCTTGCCCAAGAGATTTGACACATTGATCACTGTGCTAGTCAAGACTACACTTAGTGAGTCAACTCCTCAACAAGTGTTCCAAGAAGTGATGACCGATGATGCTTATAGAGAAGATGATGAGAAGGATGAGTTGATCAAGAAGAAGAAGAAGGATGGTGAGAAGAAGGATGATGAGAAGAAGAAAAGTGTGGCATTCAAGGCCTCCTCATCCAAGGGCAAAGCCAAGATAGAATCATCAAGTGAAGAAGAAGCAAGCTCTTGTGATAGTGATGAAGATGAGGAGATGACCCTTCTTGTCAAAAGATTTGGCAAGTTTATGAAGAAGAAGGGCTATTGGGCAAGAAGAAAGAAGAGCTCCTCCAAGAAGAATGACCATTCCATGAGGTGCTTTAGATGCCATAGCAAGGATCATCTCATCGCCAAGTGTCCTTATGATAGTAATGATGAAGATGCTATCAAGAAGGAAAGAAAAAAGCAAAAGAAGAAGCAAGAAAAGAAGGAAGGCTCAAACAAGAAGAAGGGTGATGCCCATGTTGCAACTTGGGATAATGATGACTCCTCAAGTGATGATGAGAGCACCAAGAAGAAGGCGCATACTAGCATTGCAATTCAAGAAAAGAGCTCCATCTTCGACACTCCATCATGCTTCATGGCTAAGGCCACTAAGGTATCATCCGATGATGAGAGTGACCATGCTAGTGATAGTGATAGTGATAGTGATGATGATGAACCAACTAAAGATGAACTAATCACTATGCTAGAAGATTGCTTAAGGATAAGAAAACCCTTGAGCAAGAACTTTACGAGCTTAGAGCATCTTATGAGAGTCTAAAGGAAGACCATAAGAAGCTTCAAAAGGTTCACATTAAGCTTGAAGAAGCTCATTCCTCACTAGTCAACAAATGTGAAAATGAGCCAACTAAAATTGAAAAAGCTCAAACTTGCAACATAGGCATAAAATGTGATATCTTAAGTAATCATATTGTTATTGCTTCTACTAACCCTTCATGTAGCACATCTACATCATCCTCATCTAGTAGTGATGGTTTCACATGTGACACCACACTAAAAGTTGAGAATGAAATTCTCAAGAAGGAGGTGAAAGAGCTCAACCACACCTTAGCTAAGGCTTATGGTGGTGAGGACCGCTAGCTTATGTGCTTGGGTAGCCAAAGAGCTTCTCTCTATAAAGAGGGATTAGGCTATAACCCCAAGAAAGGCAAGGCCGCCTTTGCTCCTCACAAGACTAGTTTTGTGAAGAACAATGGCCGGTATTGCAAAGCTTGCAAGCAAGTTGGTCACCTAGAGCAACAATGCATGAACAAGAAACCCAAAGCCAATGTATCCTTAATTAAGCTAAATTCTTTCTATGTGCTTACCAAGGATACAAAAGGTGTTCATGCTAAGTTCATTGGTGCACCATGGATGGGCTCAAAGAAGAAAGCCATTTGGGTACCAAAGAGCTTAGTTGCTAACCTTGGAGGACCCAATCAAGTTTGGGTACCTAAAAATAATTGATCTTTTCTTGTAGGTCAATTACAAAGCCAGAGGAAGGCATTGGGTGCTTGATAGTGGGTGCACTCAACACATGACCGGGGAGTCTTGTATGTTCAAATCAATTGATATTAGTCACAATGGTGGCTTTGATTCAATCACCTTCGGCAACAACAAGAAAGGTAAGGTCAAGGGGCTTGGTAAAATTGCTATCTCAAATGACATGAGCATATCAAATGTGTTGCTAGTTGAGAGCCTTGACTTCAATCTCTTGTCAATTGCACAACTTTGTGACCTTGGTTTCAAGTGTATCTTTGGTAGTGATGATGTTGAGGTGGTTAGTGTTGATGGATCAAACTTGATATTCAAAGGATTTAGGCATGGTAGCTTATAGTTGGTTGATTTCAATGATAGTGACACTCAATTGACATCATGCCTAATTAGCAAATCAAGTTTGGGTTGGTTGTGGCATAGAAGGCTTGGTCATGTTGGAACGAAACAATTGAACAAACTATTGAGGCATGACTTAGTTAGGGGCTTGAAGGATGTCACCTTTGAGAAGGATAAACCATGTAGTGCTTGTCAAGCCTAAAAGCAAGTTGGAAATGCACATCCTAAGAAAAGTGAAATGAGCACATCAAAGGCATTTGAGCTATTGCACATGGATTTATTTGGGCCAACAACATACACTAGCATTGGTGGCAACAGGTATGGTTGTGTGATAGTTGATGACTACACTAGATACATTTTGGTGTTCTTCCTCTATGACAAGAGTGATGTTTGTGATCTATTCAAGTCTTTTGTCAAGAAGGTGCAAAATGAGTTTGAAATCACTATCAAGAAGATTAGAAGTGACAATGGTAGTGAATTCAAGAACACAAGAATTGAGGAATTGTGTGATTACTTGGCATTAGACATCAATTCTCTCCAACATACACTCCTCAATCCAATGGTGTAGTTGAAAGGAAGAATAGAACCTTGATTGATATGGCTAGATCAATGCTTAGTGAATACAATGTTAGCCATTCATTTTGGAGTGAGGCTATCAACACGGCTTGCTATTGTAGCAACCGTCTCTATTGCCATGGAAAGCTTGGGAAGACACCATATGAGCTATTGAATGGAAGAAAGCCCAACATTGCATACTTTAGAGTGTTTGGTTGCGAATGCTACATTCTCAAGAAAGGCACTAGATTGAGCAAGTTTGAGAAGAAATGTGATGAAGGGTTCTTACTTGGTTATTCCACCACAAGCAAGGCATATAGAGTTTGGAACTTGGCAAGTGGCACATTGGAAGAAGTCCATGATGTTGAGTTTGATGAAACCGAGGGATCTCAAAATGAATCTCAAAATCTTGATGATGTGAGGGGAGATCAATTGGCAAATGCAATGAAGAACATGGATGTAGGTGACATAAGGCCAAGGCAAGTTGATGATGATAATGATATTCACATGATAAAATCAAGAAGTACAAATTGATACAAATCAAGCAAGTACTAGTGGCTCTCATGATGATGATCAAAATCAAAGTCAAGCAAGTGGAAGTAGTCAACTCCCAATACTCCAACCTACAAGCATAGCAAGAGATCATCCATTGGATCAAGTCATTGGTGGTATTCAAAGTGGTTTTCAAAAAAGATCAAGACTAGCATCCTTTTGTGAGCACTATTCATTTGTGTCATTTGATGAACCAAAGAGAATAGAAGATGCATTGAAATATTCCGATTGGGTAAATGCCATGCATGAAGAATTGAACAACTTCACAAGAAATCAATTGTGGGAGCTTGTTGAGAGGCCAAAGAACTACAATGTGATTGGTACCAAGTGGGTCTTTAGAAACAAGCAAAATCAAGATGGTGTAGTTGTGAGAAACAAAGCAAGACTAGTAGCACAAGGCTACACTCAAGTTGAAGGTCTTGACTTTGGAGAAACTTATGCACCGGTTGCAAGATTGGAGGCAATTAGAATATTATTAGCCTATGCTTGTGCCCACAACATCAAGCTCTATCAAATGGATGTGAAGAGTGCATTTCTCAATGGATACATAAATGAGTTGGTTTATGTTGAACAACCTCCCGGTTTTGAAGATGACAAGAAACCCAACCATGTTTACAAGCTCAAGAAGGCATTGTATGGTTTAAAATAAGCACCTAGAGCATGGTATGAGAGATTGAGAGATTTCCTTCTCTCTAAAGGGTTCAAGATGGGAAAGGTTGACACTACCCTCTTCACCAAGAAGCTAGGCAATGACTTGTTTGTGTTGCAAATCTATATTGATGATATCATCTTTGGATCAACCAATCAAGACTTTTGTGAAGAGTTTGGAAAAATGATGGCAAATGAGTTTGAGATGTCCATGATTGGAGAGCTTAGTTACTTCCTTGGTATTCAAATCAAGGAAATGAAGGATGGCACTTTTATAAGTCAAGGCAAGTACATCAAGGACATGATCAAGAAGTTTGGGTTGCAAGAAGCTAAACCAATGAGCACACCTATGGGCACAAATGATCAATTAGGTAGTGATGCATGTGGCAACATGGTAGATCAAAAGCTATACCGATCCATGATTGGAAGTTTGCTCTATGTCACCGCATCAAGACCGAATGTGATGTTTAGTGTGTGCAAATGTGCAAGATACCAAGCTTCATCTATAGAGAGACACTTGAAGGCAACCAAAAGGATATTGAGGTATCTTAAGGGCACTCATGATGTTGGATTATGGTATCCCAAGGGGTCTAACTTTGAGTTGATTGGATATTCGGACTCCGACTGTGGTGGATGCAAGATTGATAGAATGAGCACAAGTGGCACTTGTCAATTGCTAGGAAGGTCTCTAGTTTCATGGTCATCAAAGAAACAAAAAAGTTTTGCACTATCAACCGATGAGGCCGAATACATTAGTGCCGGTAGTTGTTGTGCACAACTACTTTGGATGAAAGCTACCTTGAATGACTTTGGAATCAAATTCAAGAATGTGCCTTTGCTATGTGACAATGAAAGTGCAATCAAGATGACACAAAATCCGGTTCAACATTCAAGAACCAAGCACATTGACATAAGGCACCATTTCATAAGAGATCATCAACAAAAGGGTGATATTAGCATTGAAAGCATTGGCACCGAAGATCAACTAGCCGACATCTTCACAAAGCCACTTGATGAGAAGAGATTTTTCAAGTTGAGAAATGAATTGAACATACTTGACTTCTAGAAAGGTCCTTGTTTGGTTTTGGTAATTGAGTGACAACTTAGATGGACTAATAGTGTTTATGTGAGAGACACAGGAGATTAGTCAACAGGTGATTATATGATGATGGAGGAGCTCATTGCATATGAGACATGACATGGAGTCATGTGACCAAGGTGGAGAAGATCAAGATGAGGCTTGGCTTGATGGATCGGTTGCAAGAGTGAAGGGCAAGTCGGAGGCTTTGAAGCGAGGGACCGCGTGTGACGGTGAAGCTTGAGCAAGACTTGGCGCCGATGGACCGAGGCAACGGTGAAGAGCAAGTGAGATCAAGATCGATGAACCAATATGGTCATGTGATGATATGAAGTGGATCATATCATTTTGTGATTGGTTGGTGCATGTGTTGCATCAACATTGGAGAAGATGAAATGGAAAGCGCAAGGCAAAGGTATAACCTAGGGCATTTCCATTTTACCGGTCATAGGTGTGTAGAGAAGTTTATGACCGGATTTAGGATAGATGGCCGTACTATCAAGAGGGGTAAACTTGTTTGCATATCGGTCATCTAGTGCCACTTGAGCGATCTAACTTTCCATACGTGTTAGGATCAAATGGAGTGGCAAGATTGAGAGGCTAACTCCCTTGGAAAAATGTTTGAGAAAATGCTAACACACGTGCACAAGTGTGGAGACACTTTGGTGTTGGCACATGGAAGCAAGGGAAGAAGTTGGAGTTCTTTTCATGCAGCGCGTTCAGGCCGGACGCGTCCGGTATGAGGTCCGACGCGTCCGAGTTGAGGCACCGGACGCGGAAACAGTTTTCGCGTAGAGTCCGGTGTGCCTCGTCCGGTGAGTTTGTTTCTCGGTGAAACTCTCTGAGTTTGCGTCCGGTGTGAACTAGGACGCGTCTGAGTTGGCGTCCGGTGCAAACTCCTCTTGCAGAGCTCTCTGGGTGTGAGTCCGGTGCACACCGGACCATCCGGTGTGTGCGTGCGGTGTGGCGACCGGTGTTGGCTCAAGTTTGCGACGCTCTCTGAGTTTGCGTCCGGTGCACTAGGACGCGTCCGGTATTTCAAAAGTGAGCGTCCGGTGCCTTGTCAGTGTCAGAGGCAACGACTACTTTTCTAATGGTCAGGAGCACCGGACGCTGGTCTGGTCAATACCGGACGCGTCCGGTGTGAACTAGGACGCGTCCGGTGTGGTCGACTTTTGCGCAGTGAAGGGTAACAGCTAGTTTAGCCCTTGGGGCTATAAATAGAAGTGGTGGCCGGCCTTGGCAAGTGCTGAGCACCCTTGGGACTTAGTGTCCTTGCTTGGGGAGTGCTAGGAAGGCCTCTAACTCACTTGTGCTTGCAAGAGTGCGAATCAATAGTGAGTGAGTGATTCTAGTGCGTTGCATTGAGAGATTGCATCGAGTGGCACTAGGTGTTCATGTTGCAAGCCGGTGGTGCTTGTTACTCTTGGAGGTTGCAACCTCCTAGACGGCTTGGTGGCTTATGACTCCGTCGAAGCACGCAAGGAGATTGTGCGGTGCTCCGGAGAAGAGATTGTGAGGGGTATGGTGCTCACCCCGCGGGGATCGCGAAGAGCAACTCTAGTTGAGCGAGACGTGAAGAGCGACAAGTGGTCCGGCCGGGTCAAGTGCTAGAGCTTGTGGTAAGCACTCCACGTAGGAGAGTGTGACTTGCGGGTCACCACTAGCAAGAGGACCGGCGGCAACCTTGGAGCTTGTCTCAACGGGGACATAGCTTGGTGGCAACCAAGTGAACCTCGGGAGAAAATCATCGTGTCAACTTTGTTCTTCCCATTGGTTTGCAAGTCCCTAACACAAGCTTGTTTTTACATTCTTATATTTGTGCTTGTGTAGTTGCTCTTGTAATTAGTTAGCTTGTGTAGCTTGCTAGTTACCTTCTTGCTTGTGTAGCTAGAAGTAGTTCCCCTTGCGTGACTAATTTGGTTTGTGTAACCTTGTTAGTCACATTGCTTAGTTTGTTTAGCTAAGTAAGTTGCGCTCTCTAATTTGGCATTAGTTGCCTTGTTATTGAGCTTGCTAGTGAGCTTAGGCTTTGTGCGCTTTGCCTCACTAGTTTGTGTAGGAGCTCCCTCGGTTTGTAAAGTACTAGTTGCATAGGTTTGTGTGACCTTGCTCCTAGAATTGTTTAGGTGAGCTCTTGCTAAGTTGACACCTTGCTTGCTTGTTTAGGATCTTTACAAGGTGCTAGAAAACTTAGATAGAGGTGTGTAGTCTTGGCTAGACCAATAGTTTTAATTCCGCATTTGTTTCGGTTAGCCGGTGCGATAAGTTTTAGAAAGGACTATTCACCCCCCCTAGTCCGCCATCTCGACCCTTCAAGTGGTATCAGAGCTAGGTCTCTCATTTGTGGTCTTCACCGAGCCGAGAGGATGGCGGCTTATGGGCTAGATGTTGAGTGTCCACACATTTTTGATGGCACACACTTTGCACGGTGGAGAAATTGGATGCAATGCAATTTTAAGTTTATTTCTCCTCAAATGTGGTGGATCGTAGATGTGGGCTTTTCTTGTGCAATTGATAAAAAGGTTGCAACTCAAGCGCAAAAGAAATGCCTACATCTTGATTGCCAAGCTAATAACATCTTCTACTCATCTATGAAAGATAATATATTTGGTGAGATCATGGATATGAAGTCCGCCCATGAGATTTGGGTATTTCTCAATAAGAAATATGGGGCAATATCCAAAGAAGATGATGTGCCAAAGGTGGGCACAAATGAGGATGTTGAGCATGACCACAACATGGTGGTTGTGGAGGATTGCTCCACCTCATTGTCAAGTGAAGAAGATGATGATCATTCTACAAGATCACTTGACAAGGACGATGATGATGCCACAAGTGATGCAAATGATGATGCTACTCTATGCACACTTGATGATGAAGATGATGGCTATGAGAGTGATGCTTCCACAAGCTCATCTACTACATCACCACATTGCTTCATGTCACATGGTGACACTAAGGTATCTATTGGTGATGTGATTGCTGATTGTGATGATCCAAATTTTGAGCTTGTATGTAGACTCACCAAAGCTTTAAGAAATGAGATGGCTAAAACAAGTAAATTGAAAAATGAAAACTCATTTCTAAAGACCACATGTGAACAACAAAAGCATCTACTTTATGTTACTACTTGTTCACATGAGGAGCTAAAATTGGTTCATGAGGAACTTTGTGTTGCTCATGACAACTTGGTTAAAGATCATGCTTTTCTCACTAAGAAGCTTTCCAATAAAGAAATTAAAACTAGTGAGAGCTCATCACTTGGGTCAAATGATCAATCATATATTGTTACTAACCCTTGTGATGTAGGAAAGAAGCATGTATCCACCTCTTGTAATGATTTATTATCTATGCCATGTTCTTCACATTTAGATGCTTGTTCTACTTCTATGTCTTGTGAGACTAACCTTTTGAAGGAGAACAATAAGCTCAATGAACAAGTGAAGAATTTGAGCAACAAGTTGGAGAGGTGCTACAACTCAAGAGTCACCTTTGAGCATATATTGAAGACTCAAAGAAATTATGGTGACAAATGTGGCCTTGGCTTCAAGAAGAAGATGACAAAGGGCGAAAGAAAGCAAGAAAAGAGGAAGCTTTCTCATTTCATGCGCTATCGGTGCCATGAAGTGGGACATCTTGCTAATAGTTGCCCAAACAAAGAGAAGCTCAAGAAGATAAAAGAAGAAGAGAGGCTCAAGCATGTCAAGTGCTTCAAGTGCCGCACTTGGGGTCATCTCACGTCAATGTGCCCAACCAAGCAATTGGTGAAGCAACAAGTAAAGCCTCAACTTAAGCCACAAGATGAGCAAGAGAAGAAGCCCCAAGTTCAAGCCAAGATCAACCATCGTGGTGACGACTTGATTATGAAGAAGAAGAAGACAAGAAGGGGTGGAAGAGCAAGACATCCAATGCAAATCCAAGATGCCAAGATGATGAGCAAGAATGATGGACACTTTGCCTCGAAGTGTCCTACCAAGCTTGAGAAGAAGGCTCAAGCAACTTTCAAGAGGCAAGGCAATGAGAAGCAACACATGAGCAAGGAAGAAAAGGCTCAATCAAAGAGAAGTTGCTACTTATGCCGGGAAAGGGGACACATGGCTCATTCATGTCCCCTAGGTAATAATTCTAAGCCCATTTCAATTGATGATAATACTATGCTTAGAAAGGATGGTGATGGTACCTCCACGGTTGCTATTGCAAAACATCCCGCTACTCATACTAAGGCTATGCCTAAGTATGTTGCACCTAACTTGAGAGGACCCAAACTAGTTTGGGTACCATCAAAAAGTGGATGATTGTTTGTAGGTACCATCGGCATTGGAGGCTTGATTCAATTAATATTATATTATTCATCATATGATTGAGTCAAGTATTGAAGCTTAGTGCTTATCTTATTCCAATGCCAAATCAAATAAGTGAAGTCCAAATGTGCTATAACATACAAGTGTCACATTCAAGTTGTGATGATTTATTGGATTATTTAATGCTTACAAATACATGAGTTGAAGCTTGCAAATTAGATGATCATGAGCTAACCAAGGTATATCTTTGTTGATCACATTCATTTGGGTGCATATGAGTTGATTGAATTGGATATATATGCAATGTTGCTTGCTATAAGATGTTTGAATGGATTAAATGCTTAGTAATCAAATTTGGATTGATTTGGGTTGGATAAGTTCGTAAGATAACATTTAGTAAGTGGATTGAATGGATATATGTCTTGTGAAAGTATTCAATCAAGTTGATTTCAAGTTTGATTCAATTTGAACAAGCATAGCTCAACTGCTTGAAATCTGTCTAATTTTGAAAAACTGAGATAGCAGTGATCAAGTCTGAGATTGAGTGATCAAATCTATTTGGAATGGCTTGAAATTTGGTGTGCATGCTGTACATTTATGATAGCATATGCTGTAGAAATTTCATTAGAATTGGATAAGGGATACTTCGGTTTTGGAGTGGATCTTATCAGCTATAGTGCAGCAGTTTTCAGCATGCAGCAGTGGTGGAAGAATTGAAATCTGGTAGCAATCTAGAAGTCAAATGAAGATCAAATTTTTACAGCTGCTAGATGACTCAGTAAAGCACATCTCCACCAAATTTCATAATATTTGGTTCTGTACATTGTGAGATATGAGTTACTCTTTGAAAGGTACAGAATCTGCCAGAAAAGTGACAATTATTGGATTGATCTAGAGTCACTTCAATTGAAAGGTCCTCAAGTTGGAAACATGTTTACAAGTGTTTGAGGCACCTAATTTTGGTTTTGAATTGATCTTGAAGCATGACAAGTAATGAGTACAAGGTCATTTGATTGTGAAATGTACTTGGTGTACACATTTGGTACTCAAATTGAAGATCAAAATCAAACTCAAGATGAAGATGAAGTTTAAGTTCCAGTAACTATTGAAAATCATATGGTAGAAAGAAAAGGACTTAAAGAAGGTTTCATGGTTACTCATCATGTTAAGTCCATCACTTGAATCAATCAATCAAAGTAATTCAAGTGAGTATCAAGAATAGTTCTTTGGAGAGAGGTCACTTCTCCCTATGTGAGGGGCGTGCCGCCCGAGGAGTTGGTAAACCAAGTGTGGTGCTTGGAAGGCTAACATGGAAGTGGTGATCCAAAGGACATTTGAGATACTTAGTTGAAGCTATCAAAAGGATTGATCAAGAAAGCAAGCAACAACCCAAAAGAGAGCTAGTCATGCTATTTCAAGTTGTATTCTTATTAGTGCTCTCATGCAAGCAATGATCAAAAGAAGAAGCAAGCCAACCACAACAAGATATTGCACTTGATGAATAAGTGGTTCTCCATTCATGTGGGTGAAGATTTGATCTATCAATTGGTATCTATGATTGGTCTTCACCAAGCTTATAATTGGACTTCACATTGCTATTTGGAGCTAAATTGGAATCTTATTGACTATCCTCTACTCCAAGATAGCAAAGGTATCATTGTAATGTGCATGATCATTTCATCCCTTACTAGTATGCGGTTAGTGCATATAGCACATGCTTAATAGGATCATGCATGACAAATGAAAAGTTTTAAATTCATAACTTACCACTATTGCTTGAATGATTAGTTGATCTAGTGGTATGTATATGAGTTTGTTCATGAGCTAGTGAACCTAAGTACTTGATCTATTTTGGATTGTTAACAAGTGACAAGTACAACATTGACAAGATAACCCTTAATGTGAGGTGTGAAAAAGCTTGCATTGGTTCAAACCGGACTTGGAAGCCTAGGCAAATCAACATAGTTCAAGTCTACAATTAGAAGCTCATGATGATTAGAGTACAAGAACAAGACAACAATGCAAATGGGTATCTAAACTCAAATGTTTCCTCAATTAGTATCCTACAATTGGTACTCATGATAGCAAATGTTCAAGAAAACAAACAAGTGGTTCCATACTGGAAGACCTTATTGGTAGAAGAATCCCATATGGTATCGGACAAGATATTTCAAATGATATCACATCTATACATATGGTATCTATCATACAAGAAGGTGGTTCCACAAGTGATCCTCAACTTTAAGTGATCATCAAGCAAAGAAAATTCCCTCACCAACAAGATTGACAAGTGAATGACCCATGCTATGACATGGGGGGAGTGCCCCACCAAATGGTATCAAGGTCAAAGATCCTATGTGGTATCTCAAGAGCAATTCAAGTAATGTCATTCCAACACATGGTGATGTTCATAAAAAATGCAAGATTCAAGCCTCAACCATCTATCCCAATGCAATCCTTTGTCACAATAAGATACACATTTTCACAATTGGTATCAAGTGATTTAATTGGTCTCGCATACCTTTTATGGAAATTGATGACAAAGGGGGAGAAGTTGGAACAAAGATATGATCATGGGATAATTTGGACAACAAAAGATATATTTCAAGGGGGAGAGATCAAAGATGGACATGGACAAGGGAGCAACACTAAAAGAAAAGATGATGGATCAAAATTCTTGGACAAAAGAAAAGCACACAAGTAGGGGGAGCAAGCTCATGAACCTTGTTTGTTTGCATTTGATTTGTGCATATTCATGTGCTTGCTTGCATTGCATAAGTTTTTAAATTCAATATGCATGCTTGTGTGGTGTATGCTAGTTACAGAACTTGATTGATGATATGATAACTAGCATGCATAGGTTGGTAGTTAGACTTGTGTTCTTCAAGTAAAGACTAGACCCTTGCTTTTAATGTTGATCTTTGTAGAGTTGTCATAAATTACCAAAAAGGGGGAGATTGAAAGGTCCTTGTTTGGTTTTGGTAATTGAGTGACAACTTAGATGGACTAATAGTGTTTATGTGAGATACACAGGAGATTAGTCCACAGGTGATTATATGATGATGGAGGAGCTCATTGCATATGAGACATGACATGGAGTCATGTGACCAAGGTGGAGAAGATCAAGATGAGGCTTGGCTTGATGGACCGGTTGCAAGAGTGAAGGGCAAGTCAGAGGCTTTGAAGCGAGGGACCGCGTGTGATGGTGAAGCTTGAGCAAGACTTGGCGCCGATGGACCGAGGCAACGGTGAAGAGCAAGTGAGATCAAGATCGATGAACCAATATGGTCATGTGATGATATGAAGTGGATCATATCATTTTGTGATTGGTTGGTGCATGTGTTGCATCAACATTGGAGAAGATGAAATGGAAAGCGCAAGGCAAAGGTATAACCTAGGGCATTTCAATTTTACCGGTCATAGGTGTGTAGAGAAGTTTATGACCGGATTTAGGATAGATGGCCGTACTATCAAGAGGGGCAAACTTGTTTGCATATCGGTCATCTAGTGCCACTTGAGCGATCTAACTTTGCATACGTGTTAGGATCAAGTGGAGTGGCAAGATTGAGAGGCTAACTCCCTTGGAAAAATGTTTGAGAAAATGCTAACACACGTGCACAAGTGTGGAGACACTTTGGTGTTGGCACATGGAAGCAAGGAAAGAAGTTGGAATTCTTTTCGTGCAGCGTGTTCAGGCCGGACGCATCCGGTATGAGGTCGGACGCGTCCGAGTTGAGGCACCGGACGTGGAAACAGTTTTCGTGTAGAGTCCGGGTGCCTCATCCGGTGAGTTCGTTTCTCGGTGAAACTCTCTGAGTTTGCGTCCGGTGCACACCAGACGCGTCCGGTGTGAACTAGGACGCGTCTGAGTTGGCGTCCGGTGCAAACTCCTCTTGCAGAGCTCTCTGGGTGTGAGTCCGGTGCACACCGGACCATCCGGTGTGTGCGTGCGGTGTGGCGACCGGTGTTGGCTCAAGTTTGCGACGCTCTCTGAGTTTGCGTCCGGTGCACACCGGACGCGTCCGGTGTGAACTAGGACGCGTCCGGTATTTCAAAAGTGAGCGTCCGGTGCCTTGTCAGTGTCAGAGGAAACGGCTACTTTTCTAACGGTCAGGAGCACCGGACGCTGGTCTGGTCAATATCGGACGCGTCCGGTGTGAACTAGGACGCGTCCGGTGTGGTCGACTTTTGCGCAATGAAGGGTAACGGCTAGTTTAGCCCTTGGGGCTATAAATAGAAGTGGTGGCCGGCCTTGGCAAGTGCTGAGCACCCTTGGGACTTAGTGTCCATGCTTGGGGAGTGCTAGGAAGGCCTCTAACTCACTTGTGCTTGCAAGAGTGCGAATCAATAGCGAGTGAGTGATTCTAGTGCGTTGCATTGAGAGATTGCATCGAGTGGCACTAGGTGTTCGTGTTGCAAGCCGGTGGTGCTTGTTACTCTTGGAGGTTGCCACCTCCTAGACGGCTTGGTGGCTTGTGACTCCGTCGAAGCACGCAAGGAGATTGTGCGGTGCTCTGGAGAAGAGATTGTGAGGGGTATGGTGCTCACCCCGCGGGGATCGCGAAGAGCAACTCTAGTTGAGCGAGACGTGAAGAGCGACAAGTGGTCCGGCTGGGTCAAGTGCTAGAGCTTGTGGTAAGCACTCCACGTAGGAGAGTGTGACTTGCGGGTCACCACTAGCAAGAGGACCGTCGGCAACCTTGGAGCTTGTCTCAACGGGGACGTAGCTTGGTGGCAACCAAGTGAACCTCGGGAGAAAATCATCGTGTCAACTTTGTTCTTTCCGTTGGTTTGCAAGTCCCTAACACAAGCTTGTTTTTACATTCTTATATTTGTGCTTGTGTGTTGCTCTTGTAATTAGTTAGCTTGTGTAGCTTGCTAGTTACCTTTTTGCTTGTGTAGCTAGAAGTAGTTCCCCTTGCGTGACTAATTTGGTTTGTGTAACCTTGTTAGTCACATTGCTTAGTTTGTTTAGCTAAGTAAGTTGCGCTCTCTAATTTGGCATTAGTTGCCTTGTTATTGAGCTTGCTAGTGAGCTTAGGCTTTGTGCGCTTTGCCTCACTAGTTTGTGTAGGAGCTCCCTCGGTTTGTAAAGTACTAGTTGCATAGGTTTGTGTGACCTTGCTCCTAGAATTGTTTAGGTGAGCTCTTGCTAAGGTGGCACCTTGCTTGCTTGTTTAGGATCTTTACAAGGTGCTAGAAAACTTAGATAGAGGGGTGTAGTCTTGGCTAGACCGATAGTTTTAATTTCGCATTTGTTTCGGTTAGCCGGTGCGATAAGTTTTAGAAAGGACTATTCACCCCCCCTTTGGTCCGCCATCTCGACCCTTCACTTCTCCAACTTGAGGTGAGTGCACCCCTACATTTATATATGACATGCCTATCCTCCAACAAAGCAAGGTAACGTTGGTTGACATAAGCATTCATACTTTGATAAGGACATGATTTAGAACATATAGACATGTTTGCAAGACAAATAGGCTCATTCATGAAAATCAAAAGATTTTGATGTATGTATGGTACCACTATTGCTCCTATGTTTGATTGATCTAGTGGTAGCATATGACATGTTTGTGAGCTTGCAAACCTAGTGTTGAATCTAGAATATGAGCTTATGATGTATAATTCAACGTGGTCAAGATAACCCTTATACTTTATGAGGTGTGAAAAAGCTTGTCCTTGGATCAAACCGAATTACATATTCTAGGCAAGTGATCTAGATTGAACCATAATTTGACCCTCACATCGATTGACTTAATTCTCACTAAAATTTGAACCTTTGTGGTCATTGATGACAAAGGGGGAGAGAAATGAAGATAAAGTCAGAAAGGGGGAGAAAAGTGCTTAAGGGGGAGAGATAACTTTTGAAAAATTAAATCTTGAGCACACAAATAGGGGGAGTAAGCTCATGAACCATTTGTTGCATTTGAATGTGCACTAACATAATGAGGTGTTGCATTGCAAGTTTAAATTCACTACTCTTGTTTGATTGGTATTTGCTAGAAATAGAACTTGAATGATGCTTTGAATTCTAGCATAGAGTTTTATTTTCATGTGGTATCTAGACATATAATGTGATCTCACGAGGTATCTTGAGTTTTTGATGTATGTCTAGCTACATTGGTGCTAAGGATGGTATATTGGCAACTCCGATTGGTATCACGCTTCAAAGGTCCATTCTATATACCTTAGCATCATTTTGGTAGTAATAAATCTCCCAAAACTCTAATTCATGCATATGTGCAAACTTGAACCAAACTCATGGAAGCACATATGTAGGGGGAGCTAGTACTACCAAAACCGAAAATGTTTGTCCAACCTTGTGCATAACTTCTTTCTTATCTCCAGCTCTATCATCAAGCTTCTTCATGAGCAGGTCTAGCTTGGCAGACAACATGTCTACCTCCTTGAGCTGATGCATACCTCCACCTCTCTTGCGTGTCTGGGTCCTCTCTTCATTCCAGCTTTGGTTGGACGCCATCTTCTCCACAAGAGCTGTGGCTTGTGATATGGTAAGTGATAAGAATGCTCCTCCAGCTACAGCATACATGGTCTCTCGGGCACTGTTGCCGAGCCCATGATAAAACATTTGCATCAATAGCCAACTCTCCATTCCATGATGGGGACATTCTAGGATGTAGTCTTGGAAGCGCTCCCATGTTTCTGGAACAGATTCATCATGTTGTTGCTGAAAACTTGTAATTTTCCCACGGAGAGCATTGGTCTTGCCCATGGGAAAGAACTTAGCCAGGAAGTTTGTTGAGCATAGTGCCCACATAGTATTCTTCTCCTTTGTAGCGTAGAACCACTGCTTCGCTCTTCCTAACAGTGAGAATGGGAAGAGGCAAAGTAGTATAGCATCTCTTGAAACTCCTGATATAGTGCATGTGTTGCAAATCTCCAGGAAGTGTTAGAGATGAGCACTAGCATCTTCGTGTGCCTTCCCACAGAACTGGTTGGATTGCACCATGTTGATAAGTCCAGGCTTCAGCTCAAAGTTGCCATCGATCTCTGCACCTGGTCCAGTGCGGATGTTATCTGTAGTGGGAGCTGAGAACTCGCGGATTGATTTGTTCGCCATGGCTTCGAACTCTGAAGACAAGTTCTGGTGATCTTCTTGATTGATGAAGCTTCTTGCTGAAGTGTTGATGATCTCTTCTTGAGCTTGGCTCTTGTTTTTCTAAATAATGCTTCGGGATTGTCAACAAAATTTCCTAGAAGATGTCTTCTATTCATACATTCCCCTGCATAAGATAAAATAGAAAATATCTAGGTAAAACTGTATGAGAGAATTGATAAGCTCAATCACATTAGTGATGCGAATGATAACTCAAAATCCTATATTCATTCCTGATTAGTAATCAACCTTCCCCGGCAACGACGCCTAAAATGCTTGTTGGGTATTCTTAACATCACTACCAAAAGTAGACTTAGTTTTCTAATTCTGATAACGGTGCCAAGAATGCCAAACCTATCTCTCATACCACTTAAGCCAAGTTGTCATCCCCAACATGACATGAGAGACGTGGTATTGAAATATGCAATTGCTCTTTTAAATAAATAATGAATGGGATCTGCAAGTGCACAGATTAATACCGATGTAGCATTTTAACCGGGAAGTATTCCAGGTATCGTTATTTATATTTTTACTACTGGGAAGGGATTAGTAACCATCATTGTTGATTATAGAATAGAATATGAGATTGAGTATCTATCATTGCATGTATAATTGAGAACATTGTATCTAATTCTTTCATACAGGGGTAAGTGTCACATAAAGGATATATGAAGTAATGAATAGTGACAAAGATAATTAATCTGATCAGCATAACCTTGCCACATAAGAAATATGATAAGCACCTCAATTAGATACTCTAGAAAGTCATTAGCATGGTATTAGAACGAACTACAAGAATATTTCCTAAGTTATTCTCAACTATATAGTCTAGCATTATCATAGTTAGTGCAAGCATACTTAGCAATCATTGTGAGACAAGACTACGCCCATGCATAGTGATATTAGCAAGGTAAATGAGAAACATAGCAATCACTCCCCTATAATAATGTTGCTCTGCCAGCCCAATACACGAGAGGGGGACTATATAAGAATCAATGAAGCTGTCACTATCACGAACTACCCCACGATCTGGCATATTGGGTACAATCGTAGATAAATACGGTATAAGCACCACGCCTACACAATATCTATCATTTACCCATGGATCCGATGGATAAACGCTATACGATCCTAAACATGTATATAGATCCAATCTAACTAATCCAAGTATATAACTATGATAAACTAAGAACAATATAATCTTGAATATAAGCAAGTAGAGCAAAGTCATAAGCAATATATTGAAGTAGAACAAAGTCATATTCATAGTATTGAAGAACAAAGATGATTAGAAGAAGAATTAGAGAATTACCAAGAATCCTCTTGACAGATCCAGAAACCAATCGAAGATTGACTCCTTATTGTTCTAATCCTATGTAGCTATGCTAATCTAGATATCTAATTGATGTGGTGGCTCTAATCTTGATCAGAGGCTTCTTCTCCCTTGAGAATAATGAATTAGGGTTGAGAGGCTCTCTCCTCCAAGGGCTATAGGGTCTGGTTTTATAGTCCCTTCAAGTGAATATGGGCCGTTGGATCAAACCGACATTGATTGAACGGTTATCCTTGATCCTTTAGGTCAGTGGAGATCTTTCGCGAAAGAGTGTCCTGATTGGAGTCCAACAGGGGGCGGGCGCCCAGGTCAACTGGGCGGGTGCCCAGTGCCTGGTCTCGTTCGGCCTCCGCTTCATTCCCGTGGCTTCTGGAGTCTTCTAGATGTAAGATAATTGCGCGGCAGGTTGATATCTCTATGTAATCCCGGCGTGTGGGCCTTTCTTTCGTATTTCCTGATAACCTCCTGCAGAAATAGACAAACATCAAAACTCGTGGAATTCTGTCAGATAAAACCCTAAGTCTGGATGTTGACTTCATTTGGATCCTTTTCTTTATTTATTTGATAATTAAATTTGATACTTAAGGACCGTCAACAGTTCTCTCTTGCACATTTGAATACTTGAAGCATACATTGAGCTAGAGAACACTCCCTACACTTATCTCCTTGCTTGATTGCTAATTCTAGTGAGATTGAGTGAGATTCAAGAGCATTGCTTTGAGAGTTGCATTTAGTGGCACTTGATTCTTGAGTTTGTTGTGGATTTCTTGTTACTCTTGGGTGTTTCCCGACGCCCTAGACGGCTTGGAGCAGCGGTGGTGTTGAGCTCGTGATTGGAGATTGTTTCGAGCCTCACCAAGTGATTTGTGTGGGGTTCTTGAGCCTTCCCCGCAGGAGATCGCAATTGGCTACTCTAGTGGATTGCTCGTGGCTTGGAGGATCCCCATCTTGTGAGTGGATGTGCGGCACCCGCTGAGGGTTTGGCTTTGGATTGCCAATTAGCTCATGATCCATCAAGTGGGTGTATCGCCACAACGAGGACTAGCTTGCTAGGAAGCAAGTGAACCTCGGTAAAAAATCTTGTGTCATCTCTTGCCGAGGATTCTCTTGTGATTGTGAATGATTGATTGGATATATCTCTACTCTACAACATTGGTATAACAATCACTCTCCACTCCTTACTTACTTGTATACTTTGCTAGTTGTTTAGCTTGTTTAGTTTAGTCTTCTTGTTTAGGAGTGTAACTAGCCTTCTCTTGTTGTTGTGCTTTAGTGTTTAGCTTGGAACTAGTTTGTATAGGTGGCTTGCATAGCTTAGTTGAGCTAGTGCTAGATTTGCTTCGCCATTTATATTACTAACTCACTAGCTTAGTGAAGTTTGTAGAAATTTTAAATAGGCTATTCACCCCCCCTCTAGCCATTTGGACGTTTCAATCACTTGTCTCTTGGATGTCGAAGAAATAAAATAGTGTTGCTTTGTCAACGGCCGAGGCGGAATACATTGCCACCGGTTCTTGTTGTGCACAAATACTCTACATGAAACAAACTTTGCTAGACTATGGAGTAGTACTAGACAAAGTACCTTTATTGTGTGAAAATGAAAGTGCCGTAAAACTTGCTAACAACCCGGTTCAACACACCCGCACAAAACATATTGACATCCACCACCACTTCCTTAAGGACCATGTTGCTAAAGGTGACATATCTCTAGAGAATGTGGGAACAGAAAATCAATTGGCAGATATCTTCACAAAACCCCTAGATGAAGCTAGGTTTTGTATGTTGAGAAATGAACTTAATGTGCTTGATCTTTCTAACTTCACCAAAAAATGAAGTTGTGTGTTGACCTTGTAAATAGCTTTTGCTGTTGCATATCATGCATACTAAAACTAAAATTCAAAAAGAATTATGTGTAGGGCTTGTCTAACATGGTTAAGATAACCCCCTTGTGTGTGTGAAAAAGCTTAACCTTGGATCAAACTTGACAAGCATTAGTTTACTTTCAAGTATTGCATTTCACCTCATATCATATGCATGCTTGTTAGTTGACCGTTTCTTTTTGGTTTTGCTTTGAGCATCCGCTGTGTTCGTCCATAGATAGGGGAGCATTCAAAGCTCATCATGATTTAAACCCCTAGCTTTATGGCCACACGATGCTCCTCGGCGCTTTTCACTTGACTATTTTCATAAAAACTACTAAGCCTAAGGCTAAATATTTGTGAAAATTTGAGGGTTTGAGAGAGGTCACTCATACCAGTTCCAACTTGTGTTTATTTGAGTCTTCTTAAAGTTGGAACTTGGTTGGGTAAAAGTCGGGCAAAGTTCTAAGTTGAAAAACTCCTCAGAGGCGCACCGGACGATGCACCGGACTCTCCTGCAAAGCGTCCGGTGCAGTGAGTCTGCTGGACAGTACTCACCAGACGCAGGAACAGTGTCCCTGCAGCGTCCGGTGAGATGCGTCCGGTGCTCATCTAGGCGTGCCCTAGGGCACGGACACTAAGGCCAGCGTCCGGTGGTCATCGTCCGGTGGTCGGTCGGATTGAAACCCTCTCTGTGTTTTAGTCCAGTGGTCACCGGACGCGTCCGGTGCCACTTTAAGATCGTCCGGTGACGCCGAATCTAGCGATATAACCCCGCGCCCAAGTCTTCTCGTGGCCAAGTCTCCTTTCTTCCCCGTGACTTCACCCTGCCGCAGCCGTGCCCTAACTCGCCGGAAGACGCCGTCGTCGTCGGTTTCAAGTTTTCCCCGGCGATTTTGCTTCTCCCCCGCGCAAGATCTCTCCCCACGGATCCCCTCTTCCCTCACTTCGCGGATGGTGCCTGTCTTCGTGAAGTTTAGGGTTTGGGGTGAGTGTCTTTAACCATGCCCTCAAGGTGTTTGATTCAATGTGTGATTGAATTAAATTGTTGTTTTTGACAACGATTTGATTCGTTCTATCCTTGCAGCACCTTGTGGAGTTGGTTTGTGTTCTCCGGAGATTCTCGATCGTGATCTTTCATCCGGAACGCATCTTGTCGCTCGATCGTAAGCCGTTCATGCCCGTTCTTTATCTAATCTTGCGATCTATAGGCTTATCTCATCTCTAGTTATTATGTTTTCTTATATATACCCTGTCTATTCCATCTTCTGCAGCATGTTGATCTCTTGGGATAGTTTAGCAGTGTCAGTCAACTCGGGGCCAAGCCCGCGAGTACGGATTGTGGCCAAGGCTCTTGAGTGACAATTGGTTAGTTGTCGGCAGTGTTTCAGGGATAGTTTCTTGCAATCGCACATTGCAAGAATGTTAGTGGTCCGACAGCTGGAGTTGGTGGTTCTCTAGGAGGTGATGGTGGAGGTGATCCTCCCCGTCGCTTGTCAGCCGTAGAGAAGGGCAAAGGCAAGAAGCTAGCCACCAAGAAGAGGAAGACTAGTGACAGAGTGGCTGAGGTGGTAGAGGCAGTTGCAGCAGCAACTGAGGCAGCAGAGAGGGGTGGACGCTCAGGTGCCCTGAGGATTGGGGCCGATCTCATGCCACGGCAGAGGCGTGCAGTCCTTGAGGCTGAGGCACGACATGGGACTCCACCTGGCACCATCATGCTAGAAGGTTGCCCTGTCCGTATAGCCGTCAGAGAGTCAGCTCAGGAGGACCCAGACACAGAGACTGAGACTGAGACAGAGGCATAGGCAGATGGCCCGATAGAGGCACAGCAGCAGGAGCAGCCCCTCAGGAGGTCGACTCGCACTCGTACCCAGGCCATCCCTAGGACTGGTACGCAGGGTCAGTCCACCTCCACTGCTCGCTCCACTCCAGCACGTGCCACTCCAGCTCCACGCCCAGTGCCAGTGAGGATTCACAAGGATTACACCTAGGCCTCCACTCGTGAGATCCAGGAGCTGCATTTTGTTTCCTTTCCTACTTGGTTTCCAGCTACTAGGGATCTGAGAGCTAGTGCCAGATTCTACACTATCATTTAGGAGGATTTATATGATGCGTTCGTCCGCTCAGAGGCTCAGTTCAGAGAGCACAGGGTACTTGACCTCGAGGTGCTCAGGAACATGGTCGGTGCAGACATCAGACAGTTTTTCACCTATCTGACCGGTCTACCAGAGTTACTTGCTTTACCTGGCACCTATTGTGAGGATTGGGTCAAAGAGTTCTATGCCTCAGTGTGGGTTTCACCAGACCATAGCTACATTCACTATGCACTGGCAGGCACTGACTACAGAGTGACGGCTCAAAGGGCCAGAGAGGTGCTTGGATTGACTGCTTCGACTACCAGGATCCACCAACTTTGCTATGGGAACTTCGAGCTCCCTCGACGTCCTCACGGTGGTGCTCTACCATCGGTTGACTTTATGGCTCCCTTTTTCCGTCAGCCCTTTGGAGAGGGCTCCAGCAGGACATTGGGTGACCTAACACGTCCAGCCAGGATCCTTGACTTCGTGTTGAGGAAGACACTCTTTCCCAGGTCCGGCTACAGAGACGGCTTCACCAGGATTCAGCAGTGGTTGGTAGCCCACCTGATCTCGAAGACGCCATTTGATTTGTGGGATTTGATAGTGTCAGAGATTGAGGATACTATTTCAGAGAGTTTCAGGGGTCGACGTCAGTTGCCGTACGCACATTGGATCACACTGCTCATAATTCGTGATAGGCCAGAGCCTCTTCCAGCTCACCTCCAGAGAGAGCTATCAGATGCTGACACCGTGTACCCCGGCCAGATGCTGAGGACACACTGCAACCTTAGAGCCCCGCCACCTCCTCTAGCACCACGTGGCCAGGTGCCACCACCTTCTCCTAGGGGCACTCGCAGTTCAGGAGCAGTCCCAGAGATTGAGGAGGAACAAGATATCGCCATTGGGGCGTTTGCACACGTTGAGGCCGAGGAGGAGTTTGACTTCGCTTCAGACAGATCAGACGATGATTATCATCTACCAGTGCCAGACCTTCCTCCGAGGCCTCACGACCATGAGGGAGGAGGTTCCTCGAGTGCTACAGACCCCGCTATGCTTGCTATACTAGAGGGGATGAGAGCCGATCAGCGGAGGGCAACTGTGGAGCAGGCTCGGTGAGACAGGGACCAGACTGCCATCAATGCAGCCATGCTGGCTAGGCAGGACGAGCTCCAGAGACAGCTCCTGACCTTCCAGGAGCAGCAGCTTGCGTTCCAGGCTCAGCAGACGGCGATGATGGCCGCTCTTGGCCGCCTCAGGGATTCAGCTTCCTCAAATACAGCTCCCAGGCACATCATCAGTCAGGCCTCCTACTCCAGTGCCACAGAGTCAGTCTCAGCCGCCGCTACAGCTCCCTGCTTAGAGTCAGCCTTTCTCGACACCACAGCACCAGGTTTCATAGGGTGCCATCTCTTCTGGCTTTGAGCAGGTGCCTTAGTTTACTCCTCTATGCTCTAGATTCACCCCTCAGTCAGCTTCCGCATCGCAGCTTGGGTTAGACTCCTCGACAGGACAACATATCAGCTTCTCTTATAGTGCTCTGACTGGTGACCCTACGCCTTCACCCCTGCAGGCTCCTATAGCTTTTACGGTCCCAATTACCACCACAAAGCGTCTGTCGTCGTCAGTAGCTTCGTCTGAGCAGCTTGCACCATCTTCTACAGTACTAGAGACATCAGCTACAGCGACAGAGTCCATGCCAGCTTCGTCCACAGGACTTGAGCAGCCAGCACAGCCCGTGACATCTTCAGAGCCCACGAAGCCGACCCAGACCGCTTCTCCAGAACGTGCAGCTTCAGAGGGTCACTCTATCTCCTCTGACTCGATGGCCGATGGATCAGACGACGCAGCACAGTTTCAGGCCGTGCCGAGGGACTCCACTGCTCCGCCTCTGCCTCCTTCGTCTTAGATTTTTGGTGCTTGATGCCAAAGGGGGAGAGAGTGAGAGTATGGCAGTTAGGGGGAGCTAGCGCTAGCTAGTGAGGGCTCTTGATTATTTTGTGCTACTCCATGCATCATATTTACTTTTTATGCACTGCATTTGTGAGTTACCTTTTCTACTTGTGAGATACATTCTTGGTTGAGACATGACTTATGCTTATCTGTGATATCTTTATGTCATGTGGTTGGCTCATATTACTTTGCTTCCATGTTTTTACTCCAATGTACTATGAGCCATTTGTGTTTATATCCTGTTGTATTCATCTCACATTTTTGGATGTAGGATGATAGACTTGGTTGATATAAGCATGCCTAATCCTTTTGTTCTTATTGTCTCATGCTTATAGAAACCAAGTCATTTGAAAACCTCATTTTCTTTGATACTCGAGGTTATTGTCATCAATCACCAAAAAGGGGGAGATTGAAAGCGCATCTAGGCCCCTAATGATTTCGGTGATTAATGACAATGTTGATTACAGTGACTAACGTGTGTTTTGCAGAGGCAAAGTCATTAGTGAGGTCATGGTAATAGGTACTCGATGAACAGAGACGTACATGCCTACTTAATAATGAAAATCGTTTCAGTTTTCAAAGGATGGATGGCATCGTCAAGACTAGACTAGGTCTAAATGCTATATGGTGAAGAAGGGCACTTAGAGTACTTTAGGACATTGTTTTCCTTTGATCGTACTATTAAGAGTGGCTTTGATCTAGTAGCTTGACTTAGGCAAGGCTTTAGGTTTAGGTGTGGTGCACACTTGGTAAACCTAGCACTAGGCAGCTCAGAGTTAGTCCTTAGATCGAGAGGAACCAACTTTGTTTTGGAACGGTCGCGTTTCGACGAAGTTAGGGTGCCCAAGGAGGCACCGGACGCTCTGTGAGTGTGTCCGGTGAGGTCACTTAGCCGTTGGAGGCCTTGGTGCCTAGGGTTAGACACCGGACTCACCGGGCAGCGTCCGGTCTCATACCCAGGGAGGTTGTCAACCTTCCCCGAGCACCATACGCTCGCACCGGACGCTAGCACCGGACGCACCGGGTAGCGTCCGGTCTTAAACTTAGGGAGTTTGTAAAACACCCCGGAGCACCGGACGGTGCCACCAGATGCTGGGAAGTAGTGTCCGGTGACCTGTCAGAGACAGTACAGTTAGCCGTTGAAGTGTCACCGAACGCTCGGTGCAGAGCGTCCGGTGCAACATCAACAGCGTCTAGTGACCCTTTTTCAGTGGAAAACGGTTGGCCGACTCTTGGACTTCGTGGGGTGTATTTGAACATCTGAGAAACTTGTTGTGGAGCAAGAGAGTAGCAAGAGCCTAGAGAGGATTGAGATTTGAGAGATTTCTTGTGAGAATCCTTCTCTAGTTGAATTCCAAGAGTCAAGTGTGCATCCACCACTCTCTAGTGCCTTGTTTGGGTCAAGTGAGAGTTCTTTGCTTGTTACTCTTGGTGATCGCCATCACCTAGACGGTTCGGTGGTGATTGGAGGCACGAAGACCGCCCGGAGTTCTTGTGGGTGGCTTGTGTCAAGCTTGTGAGCGGTTTTGGGCGATTCACCGCGACGGAGTGTCGAAGAATCAGCCCGTAGAGAGCACTTGGTCCTTGCACGGACCAAGGGGGAGCAAGACCCTTGCGCGGGTGCTCCAATGAGGACTAGTGGAGAGTGGCGACTCTCCGATGCCTCGACAAAACTTCGCCGAGCACTTTCTTCCTCTACTTCTTTACTTTGTGCAATTACTTTGTGTTTTTACATTCTTAGAATTGCCATGCTAGAATAGGATTGGAACTAGGATGCAAAACTTTTATCCGGTAGCTCTCTAGTCACACTAGGCACAAGGAGTTGAATTGGAGCTTGTAGGTTGCTTAAATTTTTAGAGAAGCCCAATTCACCCCCCCTCTTGGGCATCTTGATCCTTTCAGGGTGCCAAATCACATGTGCGCCAAGATCTCAAATTCACACACATGGATCGACATCATTAATGGTACAAAACATAGTGTTCAAACAAATTACATAAATAAGTATAAAGTATCATTATTACAAGCCATTGGGATCAAAGTATGAACAGAAAGCAATAACTAAATTGTTCCATAACAAAAAGTGAAACTAAAAACACCGACATAGCAGGACGACCTTGCCACAGGAAGGTCGACGGTAGAATCACACGAGCCTAACAATCAGGCGACTCAGGGTAGTCCTCAAGGAAGTCACAATTGTACTCTTGATCGTCCGAGCAACCTTTAATGATTATAGCAAGGGTGAGTTCATGTCGAACTCAACAAGCATAGACAGAAAGTAATGACATGCAAGGCTTAAACAAGGTAAAGCTGATATGGTTTGACTGCGGTAGCATTTTAGTTGATCGCTTTAATTATTAACTCTATTATTAGAACAACCTATTACTAATTGTGAGTAGCATAAACCCAACCCTTATTGAGTGTAGGTAATAATTAGCATCTTTAAATGACTATCCTAATAGTTATTGTAGTACGGGGATCAACCCCGATTAAGTACACAGGATAACAATCCTGCCAAACATGAAATAGCCATTCCGCTAGAGCACGAGGTAGCATCCTCAAAAATTTCCATCTCCAAGTATCAAGTGAATCCAATTTGCTCATCATGTGTGAGTCTGGGCCGCTCGTGACCGTGAGCATGGCTGAGATATTAGTTTTACACTATGTAGAGGTGTGCACGTTCACTTCAAGTCATGATTCCCATTTGCTCGAGGTCATGACTCTCCAAAACACTACCAAGGTGAGCAGGCAGGGTCTCACTACGAGACCTTTCATAGGGTCCAACTAATAGGATGCCACTCGCAAGTTTTGGCCGGGGCGCTCGGCAGTCGATACCCATAGCCATGGCATACTGAGCAACCAACGTCTTAATATTCATTACCCAAGTTACTTCCTCACGCCTACCCAGAAAGTAACACCCTACTAGTGGAGGTCCTACTAATTAGTCAAGCCAGAGCCATATAGCTTGGAGCTGCACTGTATGTCCTAGGGGCCGCTCCATGACTAAGTCCTTACGGAGAGCAGAGACGGGTACGCCCAGCAACTGGACCACCAACAGTACCTGCTCCCCTATCACCACCATCGACATGATGCTCTTAAGCATCCAACATCATCATCACCACATTGACCAAAAAATCAGCATAGTTTAAGCATCAAGTTGAGTAGAGAGTATTTCTTGTTTAGGTATATGTATGAGGTGAGTAGAGCAACTAAGCATCACTACTAAAACCCTAGTCTACCCATATATAGCACCCCAGGTGTACAAGGAATAGTAAGTAAAGCTAGTCAGGTCCTTAGGGTTTGCATTCATTGGACACATGCATGAAAAGTAAATGACATTTATGAGTGTTGACACTTGCTAACACCACTTGAATACTAGGTTGTCATCCCCAGCATGGTGCCAGAGTGTACTAAGGTATTTATGAATGTAAAGGCTCTCTAGAAAATAATCTATTCTATCCACAAGTGCATAGATAAAATACCTCATTGTAGCATTTCACCAGGAAAGTATTCCAGGTATCGTTATTTATAATTTTGCTTAAGAGGATAGTGGAAATGAAGATAAGGATAAAATCTATCAAGGCATAGACTAGAGATAAACTTGCAAGAACATGATTACTAATGAGGAACTCGTCACATAGTCACTTACTTAGGCAGGGGGTAAGCCATAATAATAATGATAATGACATATAAGCTCATGGGTAAATAACACAACGATTAGAAAATAGACTACTCATCATATATGTAAGGTGACGTCGGATTAGCTAGAGAATGGATTCAAAGTTATCTACTATCTACTAAGTCACAATCTACTCTAGTTATCTACAAGATCATATATAGCATAAAAGACTCTTTATTCATGTATAAGGAACATTGCTAAAGTAAATCAGAACATCGCAAGACTTACTCCGCAATACAAATTCTGCCTGTCCTATCAACGGAGGGTGGACTATATAAGAATCAACGAAGCTGTCACTATCGCAAACTACCACATGATCCAGCCAATAGGATACATTTGCAGGTAAATAACATCTAAGCACCACGCCCACATGTGATCTACCACTTAACTCCCGCGCGTCAAGAGCTAAGCGCTTTGCAAACTTATACATAAACTCATTATCAATCATAACTATATCAAATATAGAACTAGAGCAAACTAAGAACATAATAAATAGAGACATAATGCAATTAGAATAAAGTAGTAGAGAAAGATATGAAATAATACCAATCTTTATTAACGAAGATCCGAATCCAGAGCGCTAGGCTCTACTTCTCTAATTCTATCTAATCAATCCTATAGAACTTGAAGGATTAGGGAGTAGCTAATTCTAATTCTCTATGGGAGAGAAGTTCTAAAACCCTAACTTTGATGGCTTCCTCTGATAATGATTTCTCCTCCCTCCTTGGGGTGGAGAGGCCTTGTTTATATAGTCCCCTTAAGTGAATTTGGGCCGTCGGATCAAACCGACATTGATGGCACGGTTTTCCTTGATCCTTTAGGTCGGTGGAGCATAATCCGCGAGGTTGGTTGCGATTGGCCCCGAGGCCAGGGCGGGTGCCCAAGGGGGGAGGGCGGGCGCCCTGCCCCCGGGCCCGTCCGGCTTCCTATTCGTTCCCGTGGCTTCTGGACTCTTCTAGATTAAGGAAAATTGCGCGACATGTACTTATCTCGTTGTAAACCTGACATGTGGGCCTTCTCTCCATATTTTCTGGTAACCCCCTGCAGAAATAGACAAACACCAAAGCTCGTGGAATTGTATTAGATAAAACCATAATTCTAGATGTTTGGTGCATATTGATCCTTTTCCAAGTTTAGTTGATGGTTAAATTTAGTACTTAAGGACCGTAAACAAACTCCCCCAAGCTTACCCTTTGCTCGTCCCTAAGCAAACAGCTACACTCAGATGAATCAGGAGTTGCTTCGATGTTCTCTTTCCTCACAGGTACACATGCTTTCACATAAAAATTCTTCCAGATAAGAGTGAAGTGCCATGGAGCTTAGTACCTGCACTTAAGTCTTAAGTAATTGTGAGACAAAATAATTAAGTCAAGCACTATTCCTCCTGCCTATATTTCACCTTTGTTCCGGAGTTTTGCATAAGTTTTCAAAAATAAAACTCAGAGTTCCTAGCTATGATTCTCTCAAGTCTCTCTATATGTGGTATTTTTGGATCCTTACCAAAAATGTGACTTACCTATAGCTAATAGAATATTTAAGTCGAGCTCATAGGAGTGAAAAATAGCTCATACATATGTTGTCTAATTGAGCCATGGATCCAAAGGAACTCAGCATATAATTAAATCATGATGTGCATGTCTGGTGGAGTAAATGATAGTAATGGTGGAAATATAAGTAATGATAAAACTTACTTCTCATTACTCCTCATATTGCTATCTATCCTCTTCTTTGATCTTTGCTTTGGGAGAACATGGGCTATCTCTCTTCTTCTTTTTTTTCAGTTGGGTAGTAGATACCCCTAATTCTACTGTGGGACACTTTTCCATTTTTTTCGCTCAAGTGGGCATCTTTGTACCCCTAATTCTACTTTGGACACTTGTCCATTTTTACCTCTCGTCTCACTCTTTTTTTTTCTTTCTTTTTCAAGGTTCTAGGCACTTGCCCCTTTTTATTTTCTCGCATACTATTTTGCATAACCCATGCCTCTTCTGTATTGAATCCTTTTGGAGAGAGAGAATAACAACACTCGAGATAGTGAGTAACAATATTTTTAGCAATTTTTAATGAATGGTGGTGAATGGTGTAGTGGATGTGTGCAAGTGAATATCTTAATTTAACCACATGAAAAGCTCCTAAGGGTCTACATAGCTCGATCAAACTCAATGTGAATATATGTAGCAAAAGATGTTATAGCAAGTATGGCCGTGGTAGGAATTTTGTCATGCTAGGAACTCATCATGTAATTTGCTAGTTTTCAAAATAAATCTCCAGAACTTAGTGTAGTAGGAACAAGATAAACAGTAGCTCAAACTTTATATCATGCCTTTCTCTTACCTAGACTTTAGTTTTAGGTTCATGCTTCCCATAGATATTAAATTTTAGTTTTTAGTAATTCCAGGAAGAACTCTATTTTGAAAGCTAGGTACTTGCAAGTAAGCAAACAGAGCAACTGTTCATCATTTCCATCATGCATCTTTTTGGTCTTTTTATTTTTTCTAGAGATTAATCACTTGGCAGATAAATAAAGCACACTTATCTACACACTCTTTTTATGTGGTTTTCATTTTTATAGAATGCAGTAAATTAAAGCAAGAAAATATTTATTGGATTTTCTAAGATTTCTTATATATAATTAAGACACTAGAAAAGAAAAGCAAATAAAAACTTACTTGATAAAATGGGGAGGAACTCCCCTAAGCTGGATGTGGTTGTCGGTCTTACCCAATGTTCCAAAATTGCATCATGGTGGTGATGTTGCCGTTCATCGTCGTGGTGTCTTGTCTCAGTTCTTGTACTGCAGTGGCGTGGTCCTGGTTCCATTTTTGTTGCTGCTCTAGGAGTCGTCCATGTTCCGCTTGCGTATTCTGGATGTCGAGGAGGGTGTTGTCGGTACGGGTGAAGAAAGCGCCGACCTCTTGGTAGTAGTTGTTCGTGAAAGCATAAGAGGTGTCGGAGTACCATCCTGCATCGAATTGGGGCTGGATAAAGACCCTGAAGCTCCATATGGATCAGTGGAGTACCTGCTCGTATGGAAAGGCGGGTTTATCCACTGGTGATCTTGGCCTTCCGGCCATTTCTCCTGTGATGGCTCTTGTGGTTGAGCATGTCGAACCCATGGGCCCCGAAGGACTCGGGGGTTATAATCGTAATAATGCAAGTGCGCTGCTTCTTCTGGCCCGGGATCAGCTCCATATCAGGTGCGTTCTTGATGGGTGGTCATCCTTTCAGATGCCACTCGCTATGGAGCTCTCTGGTTTACCGGTGCCACTACAATCTCAATCAAATAATTTTGAACAACATAGAGGCCAAGGTTCGGGTTAGGTAACCGAATCTTGCCTTTATTATCGTATAACATATACATTACGTTCCCCTCTTTTTTCAACATCCGAGCTTGCCTAAATGTGTCATAGCCATGATTAATTCGTAACTCGTCAATGAATTCCAATGACGAGTTTTCTAGCAAACTAAGATTAGAGGCTAGACGAGTGATGAGTGAAGTACAACCAATAGGTCTGTCGGTGTTTTCCCCACGGGGGGTCACACCAACGAGTGAATTTGTGTGCGTGCTCCCTTTCCCAGATGGTGATGCAAGAAGACACAGAGATTTATCCTCGTTCGGGCAAGAGAAGGCCCTACGTCCAGCGGGGGGGAGGAGTTTGTATTATCTTGCACCTAAGTGCTTGTACAGGGGTGAATACAAGCGTGGTATGAAGTGTGAGAGCCCTACTGCGTATGTGTGTGGTATTGCGTGGTGTTGTTGTCTGTTCTATTCATGAGTCCCTCCTTTTATAGTTCCATGGAGAGACCCAGGGTACATGTATAGGTGTCAGAATAGGAGTCGATAGCAGCATGGAGCGCTGACCTACTCGAGGCTTCCGTACCGGTATGGCCTCGAGCCGTCCCGTCTTGATAGCCTGGTGATGATTACGCGTGCCCCTGCATTCTGCTCTGCGCGCCGTCTTGTGTTGATTCAACGGTCGCACGCTTGTACGGTATGGCGGCAGATCCGGCGGGGTGGTTGTGGTGTTATCAGTCGACGCCCAACTTCTCCCTAGGATGGAACCCTGTTCGGTCGAGGGTCAGACGCCGTGTAATGTGCCGATGTCCGGAGCGCTGACCTTGGATGTCTCGAGGGGGTCCCGATTAGATGTTCCATCCTTGTTTCCTGCGTCCTTACACGCCTTGGGTTGTTTAGTGGGAAGGCTGCAAAAAGAACGATGGGACAGATGCCTGTTCCCTATCACGCCTCCCGTGACCCGTGTGTTAGGTGGGGAAGCGTCAGGCGCATTTAATGCCCCGGCTCGTGTGCGCACGTCAGGCGGCGGGCGGCGTCCTTGCGCTCGACGCCTCCCGATTCGTGTGAGCCTGTTTCCGTATTCGACGGCAGCTAACGCTCGACCCCTGATCGATTCGCTCGACGCTATTTCCATCTTCGAGGTTGTGGACGTCGAAGGCTGCGTATACGCATGGCCAGAGCTTCGAGTCGAGGGTCTCATCCTGCGTACGGATAGTCTTGTTATGCGCATTGGTGATGGTACCCCTTATTGATACCCTTGATAGTAGCCCCCGAGTCTCCGTTCGAGCGCTGGCGCTCGAGTGGAGACTTGTATCCCCGCGTCGAGTTTCCGTGGGGGCGCGCGAGCGACCCCGCGGGGGTAGCCCCCGAGCCCTTGAAGGAGTTTTTGATTCCTTCGAGGGTTATATTGCCTAGTTTGCAGAAACGCTATCGACACCAGTGGCGGTAGGTTCTGATTGGCTCGTTTTACGTGGAGGTTTCGACGTACTCTCGATGGAGTGAGTGTCTCCCCCCCAGATTGAGTTCCTAGCGGGTGGTCCAAGTGAGAACATGTGCCCTTTTCGAGGGGGTCAGCTGTAGCCCGGAGGCATTCTCATAAAGCAGGGTCGACGTGGTCGGGGATACCGGTCTCATTCAATAGAGTCCAGCGGCTCGATGCCTCCCGTCGGGGGGATTCCTCTCGACTGTCTCGACTCTACCTTGGACATCCTCAGTGAGTCTTCGAGGCAGGCCTCGATCTTCGACTGCTCGCTGGGGATTCCTGACTCCGGTGCTCGAGATCGGCTGTCGAACCCTTTCGGTGGGCCAGCCTGCGACCTCTCGAGGCTTTCGCGGGTACGTCCCTTGGCTTACAAGGGAAGGAAGTGGCCGTGGCGGTTCGCCTTTTCTGCCCGTTGGGCGCGCCTTTTCAGGCGGGTGACGTTACGACACTGCGTCGGCGTGGAATTCGGAGCGCCCCACCTGTGTGGGGAAAGAGACAGTTAGGTGGCGCATTTAAGGGAGGGAGTTACCTTATTTCTCGGATCTGTCCGTTGGTAGATCGTGGCTTATAAATACGCCGTGGCACCGCCGCCGTTCTTTCTTCCGCCTCCCATCTTCACTCTTGCCTTAGCCTTCTTGCCGTCTTAGCTTTCTCGCCGTCTCACGCGCACACGCCTCCTCGAGCAGTAGCGGATTCACCGCCCTTCCAGCCGAGATGCCTGTGAGACTCGTCGCCGCCGATGACTAGCGCCTGTAGTCGATGACGGAGCACTGGTTGTTAGAGCTTGAGAGAGAGGGACTGCTGCGCGGCCGTACCTCGCTATCGTCGCCCGAGTGGATCGTGCCGCCGGCGAACCACAGGGAGCCCCAGCCGCCCGAGGGCTACGTGGTGTCATTCGCCAAATTCCACCGCCACGGCATGGGCGCGCCCCCGAGCCACTTCATGCGGGCCCTCTGCTTCCACTATGGGGTGGAGCTCCAGCACTTCTCCCCGAACGCCATCACCGTCGCGGCGATCTTCGCCGCGGTATGTGAGGGCTACTTGGGGATGATGCCGCACTGGGAGCTGTGGCTCCACCTCTACAGGGGCGAGCTTTTCCACGCCCCCACCGGAACCACGGGTGTAAGGAAGCCCGTGCGGGCAGGATGCCTTAATCTTGTGCAGAAGACGGGGAAGACAGACAGGCCGCGGGAGTACATCCCGGTAGGGTTATCGACCAACCACGCCGGCTGGGACTCCTAGTGGTTTTACCTGCGGAACGACGACAGCCTCCTGCCTTCCTACTCGGGCCGTCTGATCATGGAGCGTCCAGCGGACTGGACATACGACGTCGTCCAAGCTCATCAATCTCGGCTCGACCCCCTCCTCGACGCCCTGAAGAAGCTTCGCCAGGAGGGTTTGACCGCCGCTCTCGTCCTCTCGGCCGTCCATCACCGGAGAGTTCTCCCATTGATGTCTCGACCATTGAGGATGGACGAGATGGGCCCTGGCGTCTCATCTCGGGACCTCGAGGCGTGCCGGATGTCCAACGAGGCTCCGGCGGACGACGAAGTCGCGGCCCGAGTCAGGGCTGCAATTGTCGGTGATTTTCAGCTGGAGCATGTTAACGGCTTCCCCATGAGGCCAGATACAGGCTCGATCGATCTGGTAAGCTTTCTTCTCGCGCGCAACCTCGATTCTGGGTTTCCTTTCTTCCCCCCCCTTTTTTTTTCTAAGTCTTCCTTTGTTTTGGCAGGGACGGATTGATGTCCGGTCCTCGAGGCCTCCGGTAAAGGAGGACGAGGTCGATCGCGACAAACGGCGCCAATCTGCCGAAAAGCTGAAGTCCGCCAAGGACTCTGCAAAGAAGGGGGAGAAGAAGAAGAACCTCGACCGCCAAGCGTTAGGGGCGCGTCGAGCCAAATCCAGACAGAGGGGGGAGCCTGAGGAAGAATCCCCCAACGACGACGATGATGACGACGAGGATAGCGACGACTTTGAGGGGATGGCGTCGCGCCTTGACCGAATCCTCGAGGGTCCGCCTCGAGGCGACGTCGACGTCCCCCGGACGGCGACTCCAAAGGAGGGTCCGGGCGGATCTCACCGCCCTCGGGCCGACACCCCTCCTGCGCCCAAGGTTGGTCAGGTCGCGCCGCGCCCTCCCCCGGCGCCCAGGGAGAGCGGTCACGCTAGGCCCCAGGCGACGGGGCCACTGACTCGCGGTCGCGCCGCGGCCTCCGAGAAGGGAGAGGCCGGCCGCAGGAGCGCCAGTCCCAGCGCCCGCTAGGCGGGAACTGCTGCGCCAAGCCAGCGCCTGCCTTCGAGGGGCCTGGGGCCCTGACGCGGGGTGGCTCGATGCCCGCCGGTCGGGGCGGCGGGAGGCGAGCTGTTCTCCCTGTGGGGTAAGCTTTTTCGACATTGTGGCTTTTGTCTTCCTGCTCTTATGCGCTTTCTCATATGCTGATCTTTTCTCAGGCTAAAGCGGACCCTCGAGCAGGCCCAGCCGTCCATGGCAAAGAGGCTCAAAATGGGAGCCGCCTCCAAGGAACCAGGTTCGTAGTTTATTTCTGGGCCTTGTGATGTTATTGTGCTTATCATATTTATTATGTGGCTAGATCAGATTAGTTATCCTTGTCACTATTATTATTTCATATATCTTTTATGTGACACTTATCCCTGTATGAAGAGTTAGATATAATGTTCTCAATTATACATGCAATGATAGATGCTCAATCTCATATTCTATTCTGTAATCATTAGTGATGATTTCTAATCCCTTCCCAGTGGTAAAAATATAAATAACGATACCTGGAATACTTCCCGGTTAAAATGCTGCATCGGTATTAATCTGTGCGCTTGCAGATCCCATTCATTATTTATTTAGAAGAGCAATTGCATATTTCAATACCGCGTCTCTCATATCATGCTGGGGATGACAACTTGGCTTAAGTGGTGTGAGGGATAGATTTGGCATTTTTGGCACCGTTGCTAGATTTAGAACTTAGTCTACTTTTAGTAATGATGTTAAGAATACCCAACAAGCATTTTTGGCGCCGTTGCCGGGGAAGGTTGATTACCAATCAGGAATGGAATAAAAGATTTTGAGTTATCATTCGCATCACTAATATGATTGAGCTTATCTATTCTCTCATACAGTTTTACCCCGATATTTTTCTATTTTATCTTATGCAGGGGAATGTATGAATAGAAGACATCTTCTAGGAAATTTTGTTGACGATCCTGAAGCATTATTCAAGAAGACGAGAGCCAAGCTAAACAAATCATCAACACTTCACGAAGAAGCTTCATCCAATCAAGAAGATCACCGGAACTTGTCTTCAGAGTTTGAAGCCATGGCGAACAAATCAATCCGCGAGTTCTCAGCTCCCACTACGGACAACATCCGCACTGGACCTGCTGCAGAGATCGATGGCAACTTTGAGCTCAAGCCTGGACTTATCAACATGGTGCAATCCAACCAGTTCTGTGGGAAGGCACACGAAGATGCTAGTGCTCATTTACCACACTTCCTGGAGATTTGCAACACATTCACCATAGCAGGAGTTTCCAAAGACGCTATACTACTTCGCCTCTTCCCATTCTCACTGTTAGGAAGAGCGAAGCAGTGGTTCTACGCTACAAAGGAGAAGAATACTACGTGGGCACTCTGCTCAACAAACTTCCTGGCTAAGTTCTTTCCCATGGGCAAGACCAATGCTCTCCGTGGGAAGATTACAAGTTTTCAGCAACAAAATGATGAATCTGTTCCAGAAGCATGGGAGCGCTTTCAAGACTACATCCTAGAATGTCCCCATCATGGAATGGAGAGTTGGCTATTGATGCAGACATTCTATCATGGGCTCAGCAACAGTGCCCGAGAGACCATGGATGCTGCAGCTGGAGGAGCATTCTTATCACTTACTATACCACAAGCCACAGCTCTTGTGGAGAAGATGGCGTCCAATCAAAGCTGGAATGAAGAGAGGACCCAGACACGCAAGAGAGGTGGAGGTATGCATCAGCTGAAAGAGGTAGATATGTTGTCTGCAAAGCTAGACCTGCTCATGAAGAAGCTCGATGATAGAGCTGGAGACAAGAAAGAAGTTATGCACATCTACGACTCTCACATGACTTGTGAGGAGTGTGGAGACACTGGACACTCAGGCAACCACTGCCCTGAGATACTTGAGGATGTGAACTACATCAACAACAACAACTACTACTACAACCGTCCTCAACAAAATCAAGGTTGGAATCAACAGAGGCCTAACTACTCAGGTAATTATCAAGGTAACAATTCTTACAACAATAATAATAATTTTCCACCTTTGAGAGAGTTAGTGTCTAATCAAGGAAAGCTAATGGATAACCTATCTAAGAAATTGGCATCTAATGATAAAATGCTAGAAAATATAAATAATAGGATGGATAATTTTTCTACTGCCATCAAGAATCAAATTAGCTTTAATAAAATGATTGAATCTCAGTTAAATCAAATAGCTGCTGCTGTTCCTACTACTAACCCCGGTATACCATCACAACCGGAAGGATTAGAATCTGCAAATCTTGTAGACGTGTTTGATGTAGGTAATTGGAGTAACCCCGTCACTGAATTTTCTACTGACCGTCTGCGGGTCAAGAGAGGCGATCCAGGACGCCCCGTCATCCCGATCTCCATCGGCATGGTGGACTTCCCAGAAGCACTCTGTGACTTTGGCTCTAGTGTCAACATTATACCCAGGGTACTCTATGAGAAATTCTTTACATATCCTTTATTAGAGACAACCATGTGTTTGCAGTTTGCAGATCAGACGATAACTTTTCCAAAAGGAATAGTGAGGAACCTTTGCGTCCGAGTTGGTACCTTGTATGCCCCAGCAGACTTCGTAGTGGTAGAGACTGGAAATGATGAGAGAGCACCTATCATCCTAGGGAGGCCATTTTTGAACACCACGGGAGCTATCATCTACGCTAGTGCTGCCAAGATCAGTTTCTACGTCAAAGGGAAGAAGGAGACGTTTTTCTTCAAGAACAAGACTACACAAATTCAAGATCAACCCAGACGTAAATCAAGGAAGAGGACCTATAGAAGAAACAGGAACAAGCAAGTGTGGACCGAGTCAGCTAAGATGGTCACTGTAGTTCATGGAGGTCAAGATCACCAACTTAAGTCACCATTTTTGACCAAGAAGGACGACCCAGGAATGCCAAGCATCTACTGCTCCATAAATGGATACAACTTCTACAAGACGATTTGCGACACCGGATCGGGCGTCAACATAATGGCCGCAGTCACCTATCGGCTCTTGTTCGGGACCATGCCACTAAGACCAACATACATTCAGCTCCAGATGGCAGATCAGACATTTCGAGAAGTTAAAGGAATAGTATCTGATGTCCCAGTCAAAATAGACGATCACTTTGTCTACACAGACTTTCAAGTTGTTGACATGGGAGAAGACGAGTATGATCCACCCATCATCCTTGGAAGACCGTTCCTCAGCACCGTTAAAGCGATTATCTACATTGGAACCGCAGAAGTCCATATGCACTTCCCCTCAGAGAAGGTACGCCGTTATTTTACTGACCCTGACTATATCGTTGAAGAATCTAAGCAGGTCAGAAAGAGACGCAACCGCAACCAGAGGAGGCAGATCATCAAGGACGGATGGGCAGACTATGAAGGAGCAGTTGTAAGGTCAGAAGACGTTGAGTTTAAACAGAATTATCCAGAGGAGATTGAAGCACCGAGTCAGGTATGGAAAATGAAGATAACTATACAAGAAGAGGAGGCACTGCCGGAAGTACCGACTACGCCACCCAACGAACCTCAGGACGATTGAGAAAATGGAGAGTCCCGTTCGGAGGACTTAAAAACACCGAACGCCTTGCCAAGAGGTAAACTTGGTAGTTACCCTTTCCCTTTCAGTTATTTCAAATAGTTTATATAGTTAATCATGCTCATGCTGTCTTAAAAAGAAAATAAAAATATAAAAAACAGTAAGCAAGTATACGAGTGGCATAAAACCCATAAGTACATTCACTGTGGAGGCATAAAAATAAAAATAAATATTTTTCTGCTTTATAAAATAAAAATATAAAAACAGGGAGTAATATTTATCAAGGAGTCTCAAGATAATAAAGGCTAGATATTTATGCTAACACTTAATCAGTTCCACAAGCTTTGTTGTCTATTTGAGCTCCACAGAATTTAAGAATCAAGAAGACTAGCAGACGGAGGACATTCTAATCGCTGTCAGAATGCTGCTGACTTTCAACTACACCTCTGCCACCTGCTAGCTACATCAAGAGAAATTACGTCAAAATTCAGCTTGGGGGAGAGCACCCCCATTTATCCCGATAAGTATTTCTATCTATCTTTATACTTATACTATATTAGAATATTAAAATACATAAACTATGAAAAACCAAATAAAGATTATATATATATATATATATATATCTTTTGCTTAGTGTGTTTAATAAATAAATAAAGTGGCTATGCTAATCTGTATTTAAATAAAACTCAAGCATGGATATGATAAATAGTTGCTCTGCCTAATTTGCGATTTTTAAATTCTCTCTCAAGTTTAGATATAACTGTTATAATTTAAAGCTTGCCCTAGACCTAAACTTGTGGGATGAAAACTTGATCTGAAGTCTAAGTTGTTAACGGATACGATATGGGAAGGTTGAGCTACTATTTATCTGTTCCTAGAGATGCTAGAATTCTGGAGAATTTTATCTTTGAAAATCTTTAAAATGTTGCATGATGAGTTCCTATATGATGAGAGCTTAAATTCCTACCACAGCCATATATACATGCTTGCTAGATTTTGAGCCACACATTTACTATTTACTGCTTATGAGCATTGAGTGTGGTCAAGCTGTGTAGACCCTTAGGAGCTTGTCATGTGGTTAAATCAAGATTTCACTTGCACGTTCACTCATATATGCTACTTCTACTCCGGAAGTACCATCCACATATATCTACCCATTCCATCTCCAGAACCACCTAAAAATATTCTACTCCTAATCCGGGAGAGAATAACCAAAAATATTTCTGTTTTCCCCTTGTAAAATAAATGCTCAAGATATCTTGTTACTACCACTTGCTATATTATCTCAAGAGATGAATGCTCTAAAAAAAAGGGAATAATACGAGGAAATAAAAAGGAGTAAGTGCTCGGAACCTCGAAAGAAAAGAAAAAGTGAGACGAGAGGTAAAAATGGACAAGTGTCCGACAGTAGAATTAGGGGTGCAAGATACCCACCTGAGAGACAAGAAAAAGAAGAGCATCTCATTCTCCTCATAAAGTTTCAAAAGCAAGGAAGGTATGTATCCCCTCAAAGAGCAAAAGTAGAATTAGACTTCCACCACCATTGTTTTCATCATTGTTATCACCATCATCACCATACACCATTCATTCGCCACACATGCACATCTTGATTAAACTTATTGACTTGTTACTTTGGATCCATGGTTTGACTATGCAATAAATGTCTTGTAAGTATGTATACTTTATCTCCCACCTATGAGCTCCAGATATTAAAGCCTTATTAGAGTAGGGTGAGAGAAAAGGCAATGTCACTATGCCTCATACCATAAATACCACATATCTTGAGAGAAGGCATATACCATCACTGCCTTGGTAAGGATCCAAAAATACCACAAAAGAGAGACCTGAGAGAATCATACAAGGAATCTCTGAGTTTTATTTGAAAATCTGCAAAAACCTCAGAGCTATAGCTGATCAAGAATAAGAGACATGACACTTGGCTAGACTATTCTATCTTTTAACCACTCAAGACAGAAGTGACGGTTACAAGCCCCATGGTGGAGGTAAAGTAAGTAAGTTTTAAGTCTTGACAGTTTACTCTAACTTAGAGATGAGATCTTATTTAAAAGCATGTGTACCGTCAAATTTTTAAAAGATATTGCAACTACTTCTGGTCCATAGCTGAGTCTATCCTTGCTCAGGGACGAGCAAGAGGTAAGCTTGGGGGAGTTTGTTGACGGTCCTTAAGTATCAAATTTAATTATCAAATAAATAAAGAAAAGGATCCAAATGAAATCAAGATCTAGACTTAGGGTTTTATCTGACAGAATTCCACGAGTTTTGGTGTTTGTCTATTTCTGCAGGGGGTTATCAGGAAATATGGAAGAAAGGCCCACATGTCAGGATTACGTAAAGATATTAACGTGCTGCGCAATTATCTTACATCTAGAAGGCTCCAGAAGCCACGAGACCGAAGCGGAGGCGAAACGGGGCTAGACCCTAGGCGGCCGCCCAGTTGGTCAGGGCGCCCGCCCACCCCCTATGTCCAATCAGGACTCTGCTTTGCGGGAGATCTCCACCGACCTAAAGGATGAATCTAAACCATACAATCTATGTCGGTTTGATCCAAGGGCCCATATTCACTTGAAGGGACTATAAAACCAGACCCCCTGGCCCCTGGAGGAGAGAGCCTCTCAACCCTAATTCATTGTTTCATCAAGGGAGAAGAAGCCTCTGATCAAGATTAGAGCCACCACATCAATTAGACATCTAGATTAGCATAGCTACATAGGATTAGAACTAGAAGGAGTCAATCTTCGATTGGTTTCCGGATCTGTCAGGAGGATTCTTGGTAATTCTCTAATTGTGCTTCTAATTACTTTCTAATTATCTTTGTTCTTCAATATTATGAATATGACTTTGTTCTACTTCAATATATTGCTTATGACTTTGCTCTACTTGCTTATATTCAAGATTATATTGTTCTTAGTTTATCATAGTTATGTACTTGGCTTAGTTAGATACGATCTATATACATGCTTAGGATCGTATAGCGTTTGTCCATCGGATCCATGGGTAAATGATAGATATTGTGTAGGCGTGGTGCTTATACCGTATTTATCTGCGATTGTACCCAATATGCCAGATTGTGGGGTAGTTCGTGATAGTGACAGCTTCATTGATTCTTATATAGTCCCCCTCTCGTGTATTGGGCTGGCAAAGCAACATTATTACAGGGGTGTGATTGCTATGTTTCTCATATTCCTTGCTAATATCACTATGCATGGGCGTAGTCTTGTCTCGCAATGATTGCTAAGTATGCTTGCACTAACTATGATAATGCTAGACTATATAGTTGAGAATAACTTAGGGAATATTCTTGTAGTTCGTTCTAATACCATGCTAATGACTTTCTAGAGTATCTAATTGAGGTGCTTATCATATTTATTATGTGGCTAGATCAGATTAGTTATCCTTGTCACTATTATTATTTCATATATCTTTTATGTGACACTTATCCCTGTATGAAGAGTTAGATATAATGTTCTCAATTATACATGCAATGATAGATGCCCAATCTCATATTCTATTCTGTAATCATTAGTGATGATTTCTAATCCCTTCCCAGTGGTAAAAATATAAATAACGATACCTAGAATAATTCCCGGTTAAAATGCTGCATCGGTATTAATCTGTGCGCTTGCAGATCCCACTCATTATTTATTTAGAAGAGCAATTGCATATTTCAATACCGTGTCTCTCATATCATGCTGGGGATGACAACTTGGCTAAAGTGGTGTGAGGGATAGGTTTGACATTTTTGGCACCGTTGCTAGATTTAGAACTTAGTCTACTTTTAGTAATGATGTTAAGAATACCCAACACCCACGTCGCGGGACGGACTTCCTGGCCTGCTGGCCTTTGAGCTCTCGAAGAGCAAAGGAAGATGGAGGAGGAGGAGAGGCGGGAGCGCGAGGCGACGCGGCCGTCACTGGAGCAGCAGCATCAGCAGCAGCAACCCCAGCCGGAGGGGCAGCAGCAGCAGCCACAGCATCAGTAGGAGGAGCAGCAGTAGCAGCAGGAGCAGCAACAGCAGCAGCAGCAGGGGGCCAAGAGGACGAGCCACTCGAGCCCCCGCCTCAAGGTTTGGCCCAACCGGCGCCACTGGCGCCGTAAGAGCCCGGCGATCAGGAGGAAAATTTGCTGGTGTACGGCCCTCCCAATCAGCGTGGCTCCTCCCGGGGGCGCCTGCCGCGATCCGGGCAGAGTCGGGGCGAGCGGACGGAGTGGTGGCGCTCGCGTGTATGATGCGCACCCCCACCAACCCCGAGTCCGAGATCAAGAGGACAATCTACGACATGGACGGGATCGCCCCAGGGTTCCTCCGGGAGCGTCGAGCGTGGGAGGACCGCTTTCCCTCTGAGGAGGATGAGATTGGGTCGTCAGGGAGCAAGGACGGTACTTGGAAGACGGTGGATGACGACGGGCGGTTCCCATGCCTCGTCGACCTGTTCTTGCGCCACGGGGGCTCCCTCGAAACCGTCGAGAACCTTATCCGCGGTGTCAAGGCGCGGGCTGATCGGGAGATGGAGCACTGGTGCCCCGATCGGATTCGTATCCGGGCTTCCACCGACCCGTCCGAGCCCAACATCTTCCTCGATGACAAGAAGGAGGCCGAGAAGTGGGAGCATGTCGAGGAGCAACGCCTTTGGATGAAGCACACGGTGGGGCTCCTGTCGGACATCATCAACAACGAACTCGGGCCTACTTATTCTGTAAGTGTCTTTCGGCCTTTGATCTCCATGGAGCCTTTTGGTTTTGTGCTCTGACTGTTCGTCCGCCGGCTCGCAAGATATGAAAGAGACCTCCCGCATCAAGTCGAGCTTCATCCACGCCACGCGAGGCGGTTGGGAGCAGCTCCCCGTCCTCAAGGATCAGCTCCTCGAGTCGCAGGAGAAACTCCTCAAGGCTTATAAAGACCTCATAGCGCTCGGGGAGGAGAAGAAGGCGAAGGAGGCTGCCTTGGCGGAGGCTCGAGAGGCCTCAAAGAAGGCGGAGGAGGAAACGGCGCTGCTGCGGGAGCGGGCTCTAACGGTCGAGGAGGCTGCATCTAGAGCCCGGGAGGAGGCTCTGTCCTACAAGAGCGTTATTGCGGACCTGGACAAGGAGAAGGGCCTTCTCAAGACCGACCTGGACTCCCTCCGAGAGTTCTTCTAGAAGATGAAGGTGGAGCACGTGAACGGCGAGATCACCAGGAGCGCCGCGGAAGAAGCCAAGAGGAAGGCCCTCGAAGACCTCGAGGCGGAGCAGGCTCAATCTCGCAGGCTTTCTGACGACGTCGAACGTCTGAAGGGAGAACTGTTGGAGAAGAGTGGGGCCATTGCTCAGGCTGGCAAGGTGATCGAAGATCTCCGCGTCGCCAACACCGAGCTGGCCCGTTCCAACAGAGAGATCGAGAGGGCCAACACCAGATTAGTCGGCGAAAACACGGCCCTAGAGGAGAGCGTCCGCGGTACGTTTCCTTTGTCGGATTTCTTTTTCGAGGTGTGCTCAGTTTCTTTTAAAGTTTCTTGTATTGGCGTTTGCAGGTCTTAAGGACGAACTCCTAGCCGCCCAAGTCGAGGCCCGTAATGTTAAGGCCCAGCTCGAGGCGGAGGTTGCTTTGAACCGTCGTGTGCGGACGGCGATAAGCGACCTCTCGACCTCTTGGGAGGTCGAGCCTACGGACGAGTCGAGGGAGGGAGCTCGAGGTGATGCACTGGTTGACCAGCTGTGCTACTTAGGCGCGACGCTGAGAGACAGAGTGCGGGACGCCCTCCACATCAGGGTGAAGCGGGCGATGGCAGTTGTCTGCTCGGGCTTCTCCTACGACATGGAGGTGGTGTCCCACAGCTTCGTCACCGACATCTCCAAGACCGATGCGGAGAACGAAGAGAGGCTCCACGCCTTGATCGACGACGCGGAGGCTCCTGGGGAAAGCTGGCTAAGCTTTTTGAGCCTGAGGTGCTTCCTCCTGAGACTGGCTCGGGCGCAGGCGGGGGTGGTGAGGATCGTGCCATGGACTGTGATGAGTTAAGGGTTCGCTTGTTCTCATCATCTTTGTCTGGATTGGCTTTTACTTGGTTTATTTCGTTACCTCCCAACTCAGTAATCACTTGGGCCAATCTAGAGAAACAATTCCACAAATACTTCTTTTCTAGAGTTCATGAAAAGAAGATTACCGATTTAGTTAGGCTGAAGCAACACAATGATGAAACGGTTGAGAGCTTTGTGCAGAGGTTGCGAGAGGTTAAGAATAAGTGGTATAGTCTGGTTCTAGATGATCAGCAGCTAGCCGATTTGGCTTTCCAAGGATTGTTGCCACATATCAGAGACAAGTATGCTTCTCAAGAGTTCGAGAGCCTAATTCACTTGGTGCAGTGGATTTATGACCAAGATATCAAACCCTTTGAGCCTAAGAGAGCATGGAATAAAAAGGTGTCATTTGTCGATGAGGCAGCAAGCTCAGACTCTAACGAGGAACCAGTCATCGGCTTGGCAGAGTGGGTAAAAAATAAGAAGCCGATGTCTTGCCCTTTTGGGCATAAAGAGCTAGAGAAATTTGCATTTGACATCACTAAGGCTAATAGGATATTTGACTTTCTACTTCAGGAAGGGCAAATCAAGTTATCACCCAATCATGTCATTCCATCGGCTGAAGAATTAAAGAAGATGAAGTACTGCAAGTGGCACAATGCAACATCTCACAGCACAAATGAGTGCAAGGTTTCAGGCAACAGCTGCAATCGGCTATAGAATCTGAGAGAATTAAGTTTGATAATTCCAAAGTTCAGAAGCCGATGAAGATCGACTAGCATCCATTCCCAACAAATATGTTGGATGCTAAGGGAAAGACCAAGGTTTTAACATCAGAGGCAGCTGAAAGAAGTGCATCGATGGATCGTCAACATCAGATTACTACCGATGATGCTAAAGGCAAAGGTCTGATCCAGGAAGGAACCAGCTCAGGAAGGCTTCCCCGATCATGTATTGTAATTACTCATAGAAGGCATCGAGAAACCTGGCAACAACCTGAAGATCGGTATCAGCGCCAACAGGAGGATTATCGTCGGGAAAAAGAAAGATGCCGGCAGGAGTGGAATCGGCATAAAGATCATTGGAATTGCCCGTTCTTTATCCACTGTTGGGAACATAACATCAAATTACCCACTGTCAGAGACTGCCCTGAGTGCAATGGTTATGATCGGTATGATAGACCTAATCGGCGGTATCAAAACAATGATCGGCGATTTAATGGGCCGATTAGGGGGAGAGCTTCGGTTCATGATTGGCTAGGGGCAGGCTCAGTGTGGATGACAGACTTGGTGATCGTGTCGGGTACTTTCCCAGGAACTGAGAAGATTTTGCAGAAATGGCAGATGCATGAGTTCCCGATGAGTTCATATTTTGTAGGGATGCTAATACTTATCGAGTGGAGTCAAGGGAAAATCATCGTCCATCGGTAAGACAGCCGCAATGGTGTCCAGAGGGGTTGACTAGAACGCAGAAAAGAAGGTTGCAGCGCGAAAGACGAGAAGATTTGAGCAGAGGAGAGAATTCTGGCAAATCTGGAGACCAGCAGCAGTTGGATCCTAAAGGAAAAGGGCCATCGGCAGATGTTAACATGGTATTTATGTTGCCGATGGAGTTCCTTGCACCGTCCAGTGATGATGAGGAGTTGGATTTCTCCGACCAGATAGCTCAGTTAGCTCTGGATCCGATGACGGCTATCTTTGAAAAGCCTGCCGACAATGAAAGGCAGCATCTTAGAGCTCTATTCATCAAAGGAAGGGTTGATGGGCAGCCGTTGACCAAGATATTAGTTGATGGTGGGGCTGTTATTAATATTATGCCGTTTGCAGTCTATCGGACGCTTGGGAAAGGAGATCAAGATTTGACCAAGACCGATATGATGCTAAAGGACTTTGAAGGAAATGTGTCTCCGGTTAAGGGGGCAATATGCATCGAGTTGACCATCGGCAGCAAAACCTTGCTGACAACTTTCTTCGTAATCAGTGGAAAGGGTGCTTATAATCTGCTACTAGGGAGAGATTGGATCCATGCTAATTGTTGCATCCCATCAACAATGCACTAATGCTTGGTTCAGTGGGTAGGTGACAAGATTGAGATTGTCCCAGGAGATTCTTCTTATGTCATCGCATCGGCAGAAGCAGATACTTATGAAAGGACCAGGTGCATCTCAGGAGAGATTTGGGAGAAGGATTTCCTCAAAGTTGCCAATTATGAAATCCCACCGATCCAAGCAGTCTGTTCTGATGAGGAGTCTTAATGGATAGGTTCGACGATGATGGAAAATTAGGCCAGGGGTTTACATCGGCCGATGATTTAGTAGAAGTAGATATAGGTAATGGTGATAAGCCTAGACCTACTTTTATTAGTGCTAAGTTAGATTCTGAGTGTAAGCAACAGTTAACCAATTTGTTAAAAGAATATAAAGATTGCTTTGCTTGGGATTATACTGAGATGCCTGGTTTAGACCGATCGAGTGTTGAACATCGGTTACCTATCAAGTCTGGATTTCGGCCACATCAGCAGCCAGCCCGCCGATGTAATCCTAATGTTCGTCCTGATATTAAGGCCAAAATAACTAAACTTTTTGAAGCTAAATTTACTCGGCAGTGTCGGTATGCCGAGTGGATTTCCAATGTTGTCCCAGTTTACAATAAAAATGGGAAGCTTCGAGTCTGCATTGATTTCAGAAATCTTAACAAGGCTACGCTGATGGATGGCTACCCAATGCCGGTTGCCGATTTGCTAGTCGATGCTGCGGCTGGACATCGGATCATAAGGTTCATGGATGGCAATGCAGGATATAATTAGATATTCATGGCTGAAGAAGATATTCCAAAGACTGCATTTAGATGTCCTGGTCATGTTGGGTTGTTTGAATGGATAGTCATGACCTTTGGATTGAAAAATCCTAGTGCTACTTATAGAAGGGCTATGAATTTTATCTTTCATGAGTTCATCGGCAAGCTGGTAGAGATTTACATTGATGATGTGGTGGTTAAGTCTGGGGATTTCACAAAGCATCTTGCCGATTTGCGAAAGGTGTTGGAATGCACAAGGAAACAAGGTTTGAAGATGAATCCTAATAAGTGTGCATTTGGTGTATCGGCAGGGCAATTTCTTCATTTCATGGTGCATCAGAGAGGAATTGAAATTAGTAGGAGATCTATTGATGCTATCAACAAGATAGTTGCCCCTACCAACAAAACTAAACTCCAGTCTTTGATCGGCAAGGTAAATTTTATCAGGCGGTTTATATCTAATTTGATTTTTAAAATTCGTGCTTTCAGTCCTTTGCTTAAATTGAAAGCCGATCAAGATTTTCTATGGGGAAAAGAGCAACAATTAGCCTTGGATGAAATCAAGAATTATTTAACAAATCCTCCAGTTCTGATTCCACCTCAGCAAGGAAAGCCTTTCAAATTATATTTATCTACTGATGGGATGGTCATCGGTTCGGCTTTGATCCAATAATTTGAAGGGAAGGAGCATGTGATTTACTATTTAAGTAGAAGATTGATTGATGCTGAGACCAGGTATTCTGCCATTGAAAGTTGTGTTTATGCTTATACTTTTCTTGCATTAAGTTGAGGCACTATTTGCTATCGGCCGAATGCACTGTTATATGCAAAGATGATGTGGTCTGATATATGCTATCTATGCCGATTATTAGTGGTAGAATTGGTAAGTGGATGTTGGCACTATCGGAGTTTGATCTGCGTTACGAATCGGGTAAGGCAGTTAAAGGGTAGATTATGGCCAATTTTGTAACTCAACATTGTGGTATGACAGGTACTTTGGAAATTGTTCCTTGGACGCTCTTCTTTGATGGATCCACGTGTGACAGGGGGGCAGGAATCGGCATAGTACTAATCTCCCTCAGGGAAGGAAGTATGAGTTCTCTTTGCCGATTGTTGCCACGTCAACAAATAATCAAGCTGAATATCAAGCTTTGATCAAAGGGTTGGAATTATTAAAAGAAGTTTAGGCTAATGCTATTGAAATCTTCGGAGATTCTATGCTTGTCATAAATCAACTGGCTGGAATTTACGAATGCCGAAGCGAGATCCTAATAGCCTATTATGAAAAGAGTATGCAACTATTAAAGGAATTCAAGGATTTCCGATTAGAGCATGTTCCTCGGTTACATAATGAGGAGGCTAATCGGTTGACTCAGCATGCCTCGGGATATCAACCCATATTGAATGCGTTATCGGCAATCGGTGCCGATGATTGGAGAAAGGAGATTATTGATTATTTAAGGGAACCATCTAAGAAGGTTGAGAGGTGTATCTGGTTTCAAGCTACCAAGTATGTGCTCCTCGAGGATGAACTATATTATCGAACCATAGATGGGGTTCTTCTCAAGTTCTTAGGTGATGATGAAGCCAAAAGTTTGATGGGAGAAATCCATGAAGGAGTGTGTGGAGCACATCAGTCGGCTTTTAAGAAGAAATGGATGATCAGGAGAAATGGGTATTATTGGCCGACCATACTTGTGGATTGTTTTAAGTATTTCAAAAGATGTCAAGGATGTCAAAAGTTTGGCAATGTTCAAAGGGCACCCGCATCAGCTATGAATCCTATTATTAAACCTTGGCCGTTTCGGGGATGGGCTATTGATTTGATCGGCCAGATTTACCCGCCATCAAGCAAAGGGCATAAGTTCATCTTAGTTGCCACTGATTATTTCACTAAGTGGGTTGAAGCTATTCCTTTGAAGAAAGTTACATCGGCTAATATGATTGATTTTGTGAAAGAGCATATTGTGTACCGATTTGGTATTCCTCAAACAATCACTACCGATCAGGGTACTATGTTTACATCGGGAGAGTTTGATGAATTTGCAATCGGTATGGGAATTAAAGTGTTAAATTCTTCTCCTTATTATGCTCTAGCCAATGGGCAGGCCGAGGCGTCTAACAAAGGAATTATTAAACTTATCAAACGAAAGATTGAAGAAAATCCTAGAGATGGCATACATTGTTGAATGAAGCTTTATGGTCGTATCGGATGGCTTGTCATGGGTCGACCAAAGTTTCACCTTATCAGTTGGTGTATGGGCACGATGCAGTACTACCACGGGAAATTAAGACTGGGTCCAGGCGACTATATTTCCAGGATCAGTTGACTGCCGATGACTACGCTACTTTGATGAAAGATGAGTTAGATGATTTAGCAGGGCATCAGTTTCAAGCTTTGATAAGTATAGAAGAAAATAAAAAGAGAGTTGCTAAGTGGTATGATAAAAAGATAAAGGCTAAGGAGTTTGCCGATGGAGATTTGGTATGGAAACTAATATTACCGATTGGGACTAAAAGTTCGAAATTTGGGAAGTGGTCTCCTAATTGGGAAGGTCCTTATCGGATAAGTCGTTCTGCTCCTGGTAATGCTTATATTTTGGAAACTCTCGAAGGAGTTGAATTTCCCAGAGCATTGAATGGAAAATACTTAAAGAAATATTACCCGAGCATATGGGTCGGTGCATAAAAGCTTAAGTGCCGATAACATTCCTATCGGCTAGATTAAAGTGTATCTGGGACTGAATACGATGTTTCTAAAGGATGCCGATAACAGTCCTATCGGCTAGACCAAAGTAATCAGGAGTTTTTGAAGAAAGAGCAAAACATGCCGCCGATGAAGAGTTTATACATTTAGCAGAGCTTGGATCGCTGATATGGCGCGCAGACGGATTTGGTTGGCTTCTTCTATCCCCTTGTTGTCTTCATCGGCAGAGCCTTCCACCGGTTTCAGCTTCTTCTTCATTTGCAGTGCCTTGCGGGCTTGGATGTTTCGCTCTTGTTCAAGGGTCTTGATCATTTCGGGCAGCTGACTTTCTTCCTGTTGAGCTTGGGACAGAGCTTCTTCCACTTGCTTAAGCTCTGCCAACAGGGCTTCTCTTTTGGCTGATAGGTCTGAGATCTTTTGTCTCAGCGTATCTCCTAAGGATTTTAGGATGCCGATGCTCTTGTGTTTTTCATCAGCAAGGTGCTTCACTTTTATTACCTCCTCTGAGAGCTGGGCATGCGTGGCTCTATCGGCAAGACGTTGGGCAGCCTTTTGGTACTGAAGCTGGCGACTGTTGACGGTCCTTAAGTATCAAATTTAATTATCAAATAAACAAAGAAAAGGATCCAAATGAAATAAACATCTAGACTTAGGGTTTTATCTGACAGAATTCCACGAGTTTTGGTGTTTGTCTATTTCTGCAGGGGGTTATCAGGAAATACAGAAGAAAGGCCCACACGTCGGGATTACATAGAGATATTAACGTGCCGCGCAATTATCTTACATCTAAAAGACTCCAGAAGTCACGGGAAGGAAGCGGAGGCCGAACGGGGCCAGAGGCAGGGCGCCCGCCTCCTGCCCTGGCGCCCGCCCTGACTTGGAGCCCAATCAGGACTCTTTCTCTCGGGAGATCTCCACCGACCTAAAGGATCAAGAATAACCGTTCAATCAATGTCGGTTTGATCCAACGGCCCAGGTTCACTTGAGGGGACTATATAACCAGACCCCCTGGCCCCTGGAGGAGGCACCCCTTGATCATTATTCATTATTCATAGATAGATATGAGAGCTCTCCTCTCTTCTCTAAACTAGAGTAGATCTAGATAGTAGCAAGATGGAGAGCGAAGGAGGATTAGAGGAGAGGCCGGCCTGTCGGTTCTTCCTCCGGTTGTACTTCGTCATGATCAAGCTCTAATCAAGCTTGCTCATGGGATGACTCTGGTAATCTACTTCTAATTCATTATGCAATTACTAATTATGTATGTTCGGGTTCATAACTCTTTTGAGTACTTTAATCTATAGGACGCTATAGGTGAGAGATGTAGTATAGGTGTAAGCGTGGTGCTTAGATCTAGATTACTTGTGGATATCCCCTGTCTAGCTGGATCGTGTGGTAGGCCGCGTAGGTGACAGTTACGTTGGTCCTCTGTAGTCCACCTCTCGTTAGCAGGACGGGTAGGGTTTATTTGCCTAAGGATATGCATCCTTTGTGGTGTACTCTTATCACGTGGTTTGTCCCAGACATAGACATACCCCTTTGAAGTAGAGAAACCATAGTTATCCTCTCTATTCTGCTACCATCGCCCATATACTAGAATTGCTCTATTCTCTATTCCCATATTATCACTCACTGTTATCTTACCTTTAATATTGTTGTTATTCGATTCTACCATCTTTCCTATTTACACTTATTTACTTATCTTGGTTAAGTTAGAGCGTAGATCAGTTCTCCTGTTTCCCTGTGGATACGATAAAACCTTTAACCGGGTAAAAGCTATAACGGTATCCGTGCGCTTGCGGATTATCTGTGTACGTATAAATACCATAGTACACTCTAGTGCCATGCTAGGGATGACAACCTAGTATTCAAGTGGTGTTAGCAAGTGTCAACAGCGACTCTCTAAGTGTGCAGCCTGAAAAAGAGTCTGTTCGGCATCGGCAGGGATCTGATCTCTGAGGGCTTTGAATAGAGCTTTTACTGGATCAGAGTCGTCGACTAATTGAGCTGTATCCTGATGAAGCAGGGCTAGCAGATCCTCCAGTTTAGCTCTGATTTCTGCCGATGAAATCCCTACTGCTTGAGAAGAGCTTGCTTCCTCGCCTTTGTCATTGGAAATTTCAATAGCAAAATAGAACAAGCTGTCCAGAGAGTCTTGTTCCTGAAAAAGAAAATAAAATAAGTTATTTGATGATAAGTACTAGTGATAAAAATAGAGATCAGGTGGCTTACTTGTTTCAGGGCAATTTCTCGCCTCTGGCTAGCTGGGGCCAATGGCACCACAGGTTGATCGGCTGGAGTTGCTGAGGGAATGATGTCAGCTAAAAATGATTTAATAGTAATGGGTGTTACAAGTTAAAAAAATCCATCGGCAAATAATCTTATGGGCAGAACCTTGCCTTGAGGGAGTGCAGTGCTTGTTTGGATTGAAGAGACTACCGATGATGTGATTGATCCCACTGGATCGGCAGTCTGCTCGAGTACCTCGGCTGATGTCTCTTCTGGCCGAGGTACTTCTTGCGGTTGAGGCGGAGACGGTGCTTGTCGTGTCTGAGCTTCTGGTGAAGAAGGGGACGATTCCACATGAATCGGTGACCCTGGAGGAGGAGGAGGAGGCGCTGCTGTCTTTTGACGTTGTACTTGTGATTTAGTACTCTTGGGACCCTTTCTCTTGACTTGACTGGAATGGGGGCATCGGCAGTTGTCTTACTTCTGGTCTTTACCAATTTGCTAGTTTGCTGAGTACAAGAGTAACAGAGTATTGGTGAAATTTTGATTGGAATAGTAAATGTTACCGATGAAGTTCCCATAGGAGCCGATGTATCCTGAAAAAGTTGTGTGAGTATAGAATGGAGTCAGTGTAAATTGAGGAAGCCAGGGATTTACCTTGAAAGCTTGTGCCAAAGCAGTGGCAGCTACCAATGGAGATGTCTTTGCTCGTCTGGTGGTAATCTTCTTCAAACACACATTCCAGTGCATTAAAGCTGCCAGGGTTGGTGCGTTGTTACCGATCAGAGAGATCGGGCCTGATGGAAGGAGTTCGATCGGCCTTCCGCTCCTGCTGACTGTCGGTGGTGTATCATCGACCTGATTAAAGGGAGAGGAAGTAAGTTACCGATAAAAATAAAAGTAATAGAAGATGATTGAAGCAAAGGTTGAAAACTTACAGTGTTCTCGGGAATTTTGTACTTGGGGTCGATCATGCCACGGTATGTGAGGGCCGATCTGCAGAACAAATGCTCATTCCACTCCACCCACCATTGTTTGTACACCTGGGTGATGAAGAGAGCTGGGATCCAAGTCGATAAGTCGATATCTGATGTATCAGCATGTGGGAGTTGAGCTATTCTGATCCACTAAAGACCACTAGTGATGATCTCCCTTGGTTTCACCACATCAGCATAACAGAGCACAATCGGCAGCTGTCCGAAGGCCAATTGATGAGCCAACACTGATGGATTGTAGAACTCGTAGGTAAGATTAGAGGTTTTCCCACTACCAAAGAAGTTCACTAGTATAGCTCTCAGAGTGATAATTGCCATCATCAGATCATGGTCCTTATTGAGAGCATTATCAAAGGGATGAAAAGTCAAGGGAAATCTGGTGTCTGGATCCTCATAAGGCATCCGTGCCCGCTGTTCTTCGGTCAGACCCTCATAAAGAGTCTGAAAGAATTGGCTAACCTGATCTTCATTACCATCGGTACCATGTAGAACTATGGCAGCTTCACCATAGTTCAAAGGGAGCGAGTTGCCGATTCTTCCTCGTCCAGCTCATGATCTTCGGCTATATCTCTGGGGAAGCGCTGTGCAAAAAGGTTGAATTCAAGGCGCTTATGCATGTGGACACTAAGCCACATGTTGATGAACCACCAGGGTCCCCCTAAGTTGCCGATGGGTTGGCCTAGTAGGAGTTTCTTAGCTACCTGGTGAAGGAGGTGATAAACAGAGCCGAGCAGGTATCGGCCAAGAGGAAATCGGCCACCATTGGCCAGTCTTTCTACTGCCGATAGATAGACAGAGGTTGGCCCTACCGATCGGCCATAGAATACAAACTTATCCAGCCACATGATCAAGAAAATGGCTTGTTCTCTTTCCCCGACAGGTCATGTTTTTCAGTACTTCTGAATATACCCAGACCAACCACCGATAGCGCGAGTCTCTACCTTAGAACTGGGCTTGTTATCAAACAGATGACTATTATCGACAGTTGATATGTCTAAACCAGTGAGCATGAGTACATCGGCAAGAGTAGGTGAAGCAGGGCCATGGCCGAACACAAAAGCGTTGAGTGTGTTTGACCAAAAGTACGAGGCTGCTATCAGTAGTGACTCGTTCCTCTCCATTTCGACAATAGATAATCTGATGCATTGGTCTAATTTCCGCTCACCCCATTGGACTTCATTTGAATGGCTGACTCTCAGGAACTAGTCTTTCCATCCCTTGGTAGGACTGGGCCCAGAACGGAAAGCATCTTTCCACACATCTAAGAAGTTTTCGGCTCTAAAAGGGATCCTATTTGTCTCTACGTTTATTAGATCGGTGGGATCTAGGTTTCCCAATGGACCGAGGCACTGGAAGTGAGGTTGATCGGTAGGAATCACGATCTTATCGGCCAACTCCTAAAGGGTTTGGAGGATGAAGGAACATAAAAAAGACAAAGAAGACAAAAAAAGAAAAAAGGGGATATTCAGTAAATAGATTTGCAGATGAATGAGAGTGCAGCAAAAGTATAAAAAGAAGGGAGTGGTGAGTTGACCTCAGGAACGACGAAGTTGATGGCCATTTCTTCTCGGATGAAGGAAGAGATCGAAGACTCTGAGGATTGCTAGAAGAAATCCTTGCCGGAGTTCTTGAAGTTATCGAACAGTGCCGCCGCCAGGAGGGTGGATTTGGGGCTGTAGAATGACAAGATGTAGAAAGAGTACCGGAGAAGGAAGAATTTATAGGACAAAACAGGCAGGGGCAAATCTGACTTATCTCTTTGCCGCATCCATGAAATCCGAGGGTGTTCAGGTGGATATGGTAACTGTTCGCACGATAATCAAGGGATTGTGCAGGTGATTTGACAGCAAGCGGTCACGATTTTGAAGATATCTTACTGTGTAAGATCGCCTGGTTGGTCCATCGGTAGTTTTCTCTAACGGTAATATTGCCGATGAGCGCACAGTGGGGAGGTTTGGGTCGAAAGGTTGAGAAATTCGAGGAACTTAGAGAAGAATCGGGCAGAGGTTGTTTAGATTTGGTGGCTGATTGCCAAATTGGGAGAAGTAATTGTGGAAAGGCGTCATTACTGAAGAGAATTTCGGAGCATTAATGATTTTTATCTCCGAAATTGGGGGGCATGTGTTGACACCATTTTTGGACACGCACCTGGAGTTAATGAAATGTAGATCGACAGATGGAGCAATGGTGACTAGTCTACAGGAGAGTTGCCGATGAAGGTTGTTGCCGACGGGGAAACAACTGAATATGACCAAGTCCAGGAGTAGTGATGTGTTCGTGCCAATGACCAGTGCCGGTGTTTACTGATGGCTTTAACAGGTAGTCTGCCGATGACTCTGAAGAAAAGCGCGGAGGTTGCCGATTGATTCGTGGCAGTATCCCGATCGGTTACAGGGGATAGTTTAATGTTTTCCTTAGTTATTAGGATTCGTTTTTTATACGGATTCCGTTTAATTTGGAATTCGAGTTCTAGTCGTGTCTGGTTGTAGCTCTTTAGGACAGGGTATAAATTTAGACCCCGTGGCAATGTAATAGACAATCTATCAATCAATCAAACACAAGTTTTTACTCATATTCTAGCATCTACTTTTCGACGACTTCCTCGTATTTTCCTTTTTACTACGAGTTCTTAGGAATTCGTCAAATCAAACTCGGCGTGTTCTCAAGTTCCATGTGAGCACCTCTTGGCCGTGACATCCGAGCACATCGCTTTTGTCGGGACCAAAGTGTTCGAGTTACCACCTTTGTCGATTGTAAGGTCAAATCGGCTGGCATGCCTTAACGTTTGAATCGGGTATTAGCCCTTTGTGTTTGTAGATCAGCTTTTGCATCAACAGCAACCTAGTTCCAATCCTACTCTAGCATGGAAATTCTAAGAATGTAAAAGCTCAAAGTAATTGCACAAAGTAAATGCTAGAAAGTAATGGAGGAGAGGAAGAAAGGGCTCGATGATGTTTTGCCGAGGTATCGGAGAGTCGACACTCTCCACTACTCCTCGTTGGAGCACCCACACAAGGGTCTTGCTCCCACTTGGTCCGTGCAAGGACCAAATGGTCTCTATGGGCTGATTATTTGACACTTCGTCAAGGTGAATCACCCACAACCACTCACAAGCTTGACACGAGCCACCCACAAGAACTCCGGGTGGTCTTCGTGCCTCCAATCACCACCGAACCATCTAGGTGATGGCAATCACCAAGAGTAACAAGCAATGAACTCTCACTTGACCCAATCAAGGCACTAGAGAGTGGTGGATGCACACTTAACTCTTGGAACTCAACTAGAGAAGGATTCACTCAAGAAATCTGTCAATTCTCAATCCTCTCTAGGCTCTTGCTTCTCTCTTGCACCACAAGGTGATTCTCGACTGATCAAATGGGCAAGAGACCTCCCATGGATGAGGTGGAAGAGTATAAATTCACCCCATTGATTCCAAGGGCCGGCCAACCATTATACACTGAAAACGGGAGCACCGGACGCATTGCACCGAGCGTCCGGTGACCCCATAACGGCTAACTGTACTCTCTTTTGACAGATCATCGGACGCTACCTTTGAGAGTCTGGTGACACCGTCCAGTGTGAGGGTGAAAATACACCCTCCCTAGGTTTAGGACCGGACGCTACACGGTGAGTCTAGTGCTACCGTCTGATGTGTCGGCCAACTGCAGACCTCCCTGGGTGTAGGACTAGACGCTCTCCGGTGAGTCCGGTGCGAGCATCCGGTGCCTAACCCTAGGCACCCAGTCACTCTGACTCGAGTCAACCTCACCGGACACACTCACATAGCGTCCGGTGCCTACTTAGGGACCAAAACTTCGTTGAAACATGAACTTTCCAAAATGAAGTTTGTTCCTCTCGATCTAAGGACTATCTCTAAGCTGCCTAGTGCTAGCTTTACCAAGTGTGCACCACACCTAAACCTAAAGCCTTGCCTAGGTCATGGTATCCATTCAATGCCCCTCTTAATAGTACGGTCAAAGGAAAACAAAGTCCTAAACTACTCTAAGTGCCCTTCTTCATCATATGGCACTTAGACCTAGTCTAGTCCTGACGATGTCCAACCATCCTTTAAAAACCGAAATGATTTCCACTACTGAGTAGGCATGAATGTCGTTGTCCATTGAGTACCTATTACCATGATCTAACACTAATGACTTTGCCTCTGCAAAATACACGTTAGTCACAATAATCAACATTGTCATTAATCATCGAAACTGATTAGGGGCCTAGATGCTTTTCAATCTCCCCCTTTTTGGTGATTGATGACAATGACCTCAAGTATGAAAGAAGTGAGGTTTTCAAATGCCTTGGTTTCTATAAGCATGATAAGAACACAAATGAATTAGGCATGCTTATATCAACCATGTCTAACACCCTGCATCCAAATATGTGACATGTATACAACATGATATAACAACATATGGCTCATAATTGATCGGTGTAAAAATGCGGAAGCAAAGTAATATGAGCCAACCACATGACATAAATATATCACAATGAAGCACATGTCATGTCTCACAACCATAAAAGGTACTCACAAACCAAAGTATCTCACAAATATGGATGAAAATTAAACATGATGCATGATGACGAAGTAGCACACAAAATAATCAACCTACTCTCTAGCTACCTCTAACTCTATCATACTCTAAGCGCTCTCCCCCTTTGACATCAAGCGCCAAAAACCTAAGACGAAGAAGGAGGAGGTGGAGTAGAGGAGTCGTGTTGCACGGCCTCGAACTGAGCTGCATCGTCTGCGCCATCTAGCATAGACTCGGAGGAGGTGGAGCGACCCTCTCAAATTGGACAAGCTGGAGAAGCAGTCCGGGTCTACTCTGTGGGCTCTGTGGCTGTTGTAGGCTATGCTGGAGGCTCGAGTCCTGCTGAGGAGGCGGGAACTGACTCAGTAGCTGTAGCTGACATCTCAGGAACTATAGAGGATGGTGCTAGCTGCTCGGACGAGGCTACTGACGATGACAGGTGCTCTATAGTGGTAACTGGTAGTGTAAAAGCTATAGGAGCCTACAGTGGAGAAGGAGTAGGCTGCCCAGTCAGAGCACTATATGAGAAAGAGATGTCCTGCCCTGTCGACGAATCCAACAAGCTGGGAAGCACTAGCAAACTAAGGTGTGAACCCTGAGCATAGAGGAGTGAACTGAGGTACCTGCTCAAATCTAGAAGAGATCGCACCCTGGTGCTGTGGAGTCGAGAACGGTTGAGTCTGAGCAGGTAGCTGGAGCGGCAGCTGAGACTGACTCTGAAGCCCGCTGGGCTGTAGCACTGGAGTCGGTGGCCTGACAGAAGAAGTGCCTAGAAGCTGCACATATGGTAGCTAAATCCCTATCGCAGCCATGAGAGCGACCACCATAGCTGTCTGCTGGGCCTGGAAAGCCAATTGCTGCTCCTAGAAGGTCAGAAGTTGTCTCTGAAGCTCATCCTGCCTGGCCTACATGGCTGCATTGATGGCAGCCTTGTCTCTATCCCCCTAGCCTGCTCCGCTACTACCCTCTGCTGCCCTCATCCCCTCAAGTATAGCAAGATGTGTGGGGTCTGTGGCACTAGAAGAGCCTCCTACCTCGTGGTCGTGCTGCCTCGGAGGAAGATCTGGGATAGGCAGATGATAGTCATCATGTGAGGTGTCAGAAGCAAAGTCTATCTCCTCCTCGGCCTCGGCATCTACAACTGCCCCAATAGCAATGTCTTGCTCCTCCTCTGTCTCTGCGACTCCCCCTGAACTGTGGGTAGCCCTAGGTGAAGGTGGTGGCGCCTTGCCATGTGGTGCTAGAGGAGGTGCTGGGGCTCAAAGATCCACATGGGCACTCAACATTTGGCGGGGGTCATAGTGCGGGAATACTGTGTCTGTCTCTATCAACTTCAACTCCCTCTAGATATGAGACAGAAGAGGGTCTGCCGTAGCACACAGAATAAGCAGGGTGATCCAATGTGTGTAGGGTAGCTGACGTCAACTCCTGAAGCCCTCAGCAACTGTGTCCTCTATCTCTGACACAATCAAATCCCACAAATCAGACAGCCTCTGAGCAATCAGGTGGGCTATCAACCACTGCTGAATCCTGGTGAAACCATCACGTTGCCTGGCCTAGGGAGAAGTGTCTTACTCATCACAAAGTCTAGAATATGAGCTGGCCATATAAGATCTCCCACTATCCTGCTGGAACCCTCACCAAACGGCTGATGAAAGCATGGTGAGACAAAGTCAACAGGGGGAAGTCCACCACCATGTGGTCGTCGAGGGGGCTCAAAGTTGCCATAGCAAAGCTCATGGATCTTGGTGTCATATGCTCTTAGCCCCCAAGTCTCTCTAGCCCTCTGTGCTGACACCCTGTAGTCTCTGCCTGCCAAGGCATAGTGAATATGGTCAGGCACGATCCACACTGAAGCAAAGAACTCCCTGACCCACTCCTCAACATAGGTGCCTTGTAGTGCAAGAAGACCTGGGAGACCTGGTAGGTATGTGAAGTATATCTGCACCTACCATGTTCCCTAGCACGTCAAGATCTAGCACTCTGTGCTCCCTGAATTATGTCTGAGCATGGACAAAGGCCATGTACATGTCCTCCTGAACAACTGTGTAGAACCTAGCAAGTGCCCTCTGATCCCTAGTACCTAGAAACTAGGTGGGGAAGGGAGCAAACCTCAACTCCTAGATCTCATGAGTAGGTGCATATGTGTAGTCCTTGTGGATCCTGACTGGAGCTGGGCGAGTAGCTAGAGTGCCCCAAGCTGGAGTGGAGTGAGCAGTCGAGGCGGACTGATGCTGCATACCAGTCCTAGAAGCTACCTAGGTACAAGCACAAGTCAACCTCCAAAGGGGATGCTCCTCATGCTGAACCTTTGTCTGACCCGTTACCTGGGCCTCTGCCTCTGTCTCAGCTGGCTCTGCCTGACCCTCTGACTCGGTCTCCTCCTGTCCCGGCTCAATGACATCGATCCTGACAAGACGACCTCCTAGCATGATGGTGCCAGGAGGGGTGTCGTGTCGTCTCTCTGCCTCTAGCACTGCACTCCTCTGAGCAGGAGTGAGGTCTGACCCAATCCACAGAGCCCCTCAACGACCACCTCTCTCTGCTACCTCTGCAGCTGCTGCTACTGCCTCTGCTACCTCGGCCTCTCGATCACTAACTATCCTCTTCTTGGTCATAACCTTCTTGCCTTTGCCCTTCTCCACAGTTGTCAGACGACGGGGCCTGTCATCTCCCCCATTGCGACCTAGAGTGCCACCACTGCCAGCCGTCGGACCACTGACGTTCTTGCAACGTGCCATTGCAAGAAACCTCAAGCACAAATAGACAACTGACACTCAAGAGGCTTGGCCTCAATCCGTACTTGTGGGCTTGGACCCAAGTTCAACTGCCACTGACCACTGTCAATCTAAGACTCATGTTCTGCAAGAGATGGAATAGATAGGGTACATATAAGCATATGTAATAGCTAGAGATAAGAAAGCCCTATAGATCACAAGAATAGATGATATTGGATATGAACTGCTTACAATCTGTGACGAGATGCGTTCTGGATGAAACATGACGATCGGGAACCATCGGAGAACACGAAGCAGGGCCTCAAGGTGCTGCAAGGGTAGAACAAAGAAGAACATTGTCAAAAACCACATTCGAATCTATTTTGGCATTAAACCAAACACCTTGAGGGTGGGGTGAAGCCAACTTACCCCAAACCCTAGAATCCTCGCGTGAAGGAGAGGAACAGGGGGCGCAGAAGGAAGAAGATCGATGCAAAGGAGCTTCCTGACGCTGAGAACTAGAAGATCGCCGGAGGAAACAAAGATTCTCGACGGCGGCGGAGAAAACAACGATTAGGGCTTGCTCTAGCGCTCGGTGAGATCGCGTGAAGGAAAAAGAAGACGGCCGGAAGAAACCCTGCAGATTCAGGTTAAATGCGCCAATCATGGGGGCACCGGACGCACTTAAGTGGTCACCGGACACGTCCGGTGCCCATCGGACTAAAACACAGAGAGGGTTCCAAACTTAGCACCGTACGGTGTCCACCGGATGCTAGACTAGCGTCCGATGCCTCAGGGCACGCCTTGGTGAATCACCAGACACAACTCAGCGGACACGCCCAGCGCATAGTGCGCGGGTTCGGTGAGTGCAGACAAGGAGTCCCACCACACCGGACGCACTGGGGGTGCATCCGATGCAGCGTTCGATGCACGTTTAACCAGAATTTCAACAGAGAAACTCGTCCGACTTTCACCCAACCAAGTTCCAACTTCATGAAGACTCAAATGAACACATATTGGAACTGGCATGAGTGACCTCTCTCAAACCCTCAAATTTTCACAAATATTTAGCCTTAGGTATAGTAGTTTTTATGAAAATAGTCAAGTGAAAACACCAACGAGCATCGTGTGGCCATAAAACTAGGGGTTTAAATCATGATGAGCTTTGAATGCTCCCCATATCAATGGACGAACACAACGAATGCTCAAAACCATAACCAAAAAGAAACGGTAAACCAACAAGCATGCATATGATATGAAGTGCAATGCAATACTTGAAAGTAAACTAATGCTTGTCATGTTTGATCCAAGTTTAAGCTTTTTCACAAACACAAAGGGGTTATCTTAACCATGTTAGACAAGCCCTACTCACAATGTTTTTGTATTTTTATTTTTGGTATGCATGATATGCACAGCAAAAGCTATTTACAAGATCAACACACATCTTCATTTTTTAGTAAAGTTAGAAAGATCAAGCACATTTAGTTCATTTCTCAACATACAAAACCTACCTTCATCTAGGGGTTTTGTGAAGATATCCACCAATTGATTTTCCATACCGACATTCTCTAGTGATATATCACCTTTAGCAACATGATCCCTAAGGAAGTGATGACGGATATCAATGAGCTTTGTGCGGGTGTGTTGAACCAGGTTGTTTGCAAGTTTTACGACACTTTCATTGTCACACAACAAAGGTACTTTGTCTAGAACTACACCATAGTCTAGCAAAGTTTGTTTTATGTAGAGTATTTGTGCACAACAAGCACCAACGGCAATTTATTCTGCCTCGGCCGTTGACAAGGCAACACTATTTTGTTTCTTTGACATCCAAGAGACAAGTGATCTACCTAGGAAGTGGCACCCTCTGGATGTGCTCTTTCTATCAATGCGGCACCCAGCATAATCCGAATCGGAATAGCCTACAAGTTGGAATCTTGCACCTTTGGGATACCACAAGCCTAGGTAGGGTGTGTATTTTAAGTACCTAAGAATTCCCTTGACGGCAATCAAGTAAGATTCCATAGGAATTGTTTGATATCTAGCACACATACACACACTAAACATGATATCGGGCCTAGATGCGGTGAGGTAGATTAAACTTCCTATCATGGAACAATAGAGAGTTTTGTCAATTTGGTTACATCCCTCATCCATGTCGAGATGCCCATTTGATGCCATGGGAGTCTTGATTGGCTTACAATCCATCATCTTCAACCTCTTTAGAAGATCTTGAGTGTACTTCTCTTGAGAGATGAAGATCCCTTCCTTCATTTGCTTGACTTGAAATCCTAGGAACAAGGATAGCTCACCAATCATGGACATCTAAATCTCCTTGCACATCAAATCACCAAATTCCTTGCAAAAATCTACATTAGTGGAGCTAAAAATAATATCATCAACATAAACTTGGCAAATGAAGATTTCCCCATTCATCTTCTTGGTGAAGAGTGTTGTGTCAACTTTCCCCCTTCTCAATGAGGAAGTCCCTAAGCCTCTCATACCAAGCTCTAGGAGCTTGCTTGAGACCCTAAAGTGGTTTGGACAACCGGTAGATGTGCTTGGGGTACCTAGGGTCTTCAAAACAGGGGGGTTGCTCAACATAGACAAGCTCATTGATGTAACCATTCAAAAAGACACTTTTCACATCCATTTGAAATAACTTGATATCATGACTAGATGCATATGCAAGTAGGATACGGATAGCTTCAAGTCTTGCCACCGGTGCAAAAGTTTCACCGAAGTCAAGACTTCCACTTGTGAAAAGCCTTTTGCCACGAGCCTTGCCTTGTTGTGCACCACTTTGCCTTGATCATCCTTCTTGTTCTGGAAGACCCACTTTGTTCCAATCACTCTTGCATCTTTGGGTCACTCTTCAAGTGACCACACTTGGTTGCGAGAGAAGTTGTTCAACTCCTCTTGCATGGCAATGATCCAATCCACATCATGAAGTGCTTCTTCTATGGTCTTTGGTTCATCTTCAAGAGACACAAAAGCGTGATGTTCAATAAATAAAGCATGTCTAGAGCGTGTAGTTACACCACGTGATGGACTCCCGATGATGAAATCTTGAGAGTGATCTTGGAGGAGGTGTGATGATCTTCTTTGCGCCACTTGAGGGGTGTTGACGGTCCTTAAGTACCAAATATAATCATCAAATAAATAACGAAAAGGATCCAAATGCAACTAACACCCAGACTTAGGGTTTTATCTGACAGAATTCCACGAGTTTTGGTGTTTGTCTATTTCTGCAGGGGGTTATCAGGAAATACGGAGAAAAGGCCCACACGTCGGGTTTACATAGAGATATTAACGTGTGCGGCAATTTTCTATCATCTAGAAGACTCCAGAAGCGGCGGGAACGAACGGGAGGCCGAGCGGGACCGGGGGCAGGGCGCCCGCCCTCCCCCCTAGTGTGCCTGGCCTGCTACAGGAGCCAATAAGGCTCCGCCTCGTGGATTATACTCCACCGACCTAAAGGATTAAGGAAAACCATGCGATTAAGGTCGGTTTGATTCGACGACCCAAGTTCATTTGGAAGGGCTATATAAGCAGGCCCCGTGGCCCCTGGAGGAGATATCTCTTCTATAGAATCAAAGCTAGGGTTTCAATTATTCATCCAAGTAGAGAGGATCCCTCTAGTTCATCTAGTTCTAGTTCTAGTTCATCTAGTTCTAGTTCTAGTTGTAATATAGAAAATAGGGAGAGAGAAGACGAAAGCGGAAGAGGAGCCGGATCTGTCGGATCTTCGTCAACATTGTACTTTTGCAGCAACTGGTTCGTTCTTCATCATTCTCCAAGTTCTTCAACACAATTCCTGAGTTCTTTAGTTACTTTTATTTACATTCAAGTTATTTATTGGATTTCCGCTTGCATCAAGTACTCTAGTCTTTGCAACGCTAGAGTAGTAATTAATAGATTAGACGTGGTGTTTAGTCTTGCAATTACCTAGAATTACACTAAATCCTGCGGATTGTTGTGGTAGCCCTAGGGTAGTGACAGCCCTAACGGTCGACGTATTCCACCTCGTTCGGATCAGTGTGTGTAGGACCGTAGTCAGAGCTTCCTAGCCCCCTTCTCATCTCTTTCTGTGGTTAGTGTTCTCATGTCTCGTAATAAATAATCTTTGAAGTAATTCTTGATTCTAAGATCAACTAGAGAACTCTCAGGAAACTTCCTCTCTTCCCACCAAAAATAATTATATAGTTATCCTTTGGCGATCTTGAATCTTAATTAGTACACTCACGTTCCCTTTGAAAATTCGATACTTTGGAATACTCTCCGGTGAAAGCTACATCGGTATCCGTGCGATTGCGGATTTTTCTATTTGCGTTGAAAATACCCAACAAGCTTTCTGGCGCTGTTGCCGGGGAACGGTAGTTTGCGTTTAAAATACCCAACATCCTTTTTCTTTTCCTTTTTTGACCACACTCACCTTACCATTTTCACCATACCACATGTATTTCACTCCTATCTATAAATTCTTTGCTCGAAATGGTGAGTTATTAGAGCCACCACCATCATCACATCCAATTCTTACAGATGGCTACGACCTCGGCCCTGATCTAATAGCCATGATTTAGGAGCAACCCTTCTCTGGGCAAGTAGATGAAGATCCATACACCTACCCTAGAGAATTCGAGTAGTTGTGCTCTTGCCGATCTATTTCCGGCATGACACAAGAAACCCTTAAATGGAAAAAGTGGTATGCTCATTCTGTAGGAGGCGTTAATGGAAATTGGGATGAACTTTGGGACAACTTTTGTCTCGCTTTCTTCCCACTTTTTTGAATCGCTGACCTTAGAATCGAAATTCTTACATTCAAACAAAGAGAGAAGGAAACTTTAGGAGCAGCTTGGCTAGGTTCACAAGCCTTACGAATTCCGGTCCAAACCTTTCCATGCCGGACCATGTACTGTACTACCACTTTTATTGTGGTCTAAACAAGGAAGCTGCTCTTCACCTCGACATTGCTTCAGGAGGCTCATTCGCACATAAACTCACAGATGAGGGGAGAGCTATCCTAGAGAGAATCCTTGAAAATACCCCTTACACAAGCATTTATGATGAGTTTCTTGAAGAAGAAAAAGAAGTCGAGCCTGATCCTAAACCAAAAGATGAGGAACTTGCAACCGAGTTAGAAATTCCACCTGACCCATCTATTAATTTGGTTGTAGAGAAACCTCCTGATAAGGGAATGCAAAACCAACTAAGGGATGATGAACCACCACCTTTAGAGCATCCCTTTGAATTCGAGGAAGATCTTTTTGAAGATTATGGAAACACCTCAAATTTTCCTATCCAAATACGAGCTCTAGCAGGGACCACTCAATCCGTTCTAAGAGTAGAATGTGTTGACATAGAACACATCAAAAGCCTTTCGGCTATTTTGAGTTATGAATGGCTAACAGAAGCAGAGCTATCTCCTGAGGTAGCTCGGATCATCACTCCTTCAACCATTCTTCTGTGCCAAATTAGAGTGTCCGCTAGGAAGGTCCACTACAATCCATATGTTGGGATAAATGCTATTTCCAATGAGTTAGCTGACACTCTTTATCCCAACGAGTCCATAACCCCATCTCAAAAACTTTTACAAAGTCCATCTAGATTAATTCTAGAAAGCCATGGGGTATTAAGGGTAGTTCCTATTAGAATCAAGGACTCTAGAATATGTCTAGATTTTCACATTTTTGACATACTGGAGATTCCTCTCTTGATTGGCAGACCAATCATGAAACTTCTACAAGAACAACCACAACAAGGTCATTTAGACTTCAAGGTTGGGAATTCCACTATTGTTGTTCCTCTTGCTAGATCAATTAACATGATAGTGGAACCCAAACTTGAACCAGATCCTATTGAGGAGATCTTAATGCTGACTCAAGAGGAGATGGCCCAACCATTCTTTAATCCTGAACACTTTGTTCAAGAAGAAGAAGAGTTGGTAGAACCCGTTGAGCTAGACAAAAATCAACAACCTTCACCTCCTTCGATAGAGTTAAAACCTCTTCGTTCTGGCCTTAGATATGTCTTTTTGCACAATAACCCAAAAACTCCTGTAATTATTAGTGACAAGCTTTCCGATTATGAAACACAACAACTTATCACTGTTCTTGAAAGGCATAGATCAGCATTTGGCTACTCTCTTGAAGATCTCACGGGCATTAGTCCCACTCTCTGCACTCATCGTATCCCTATTGATCCCAATTTTACACCTTCAAGGGAACCACAACGGAGACTTAACAATGCTATGCGAGAGGTTGTTAAGAAAGAGGTCCTCAAACTCTATCATGCTGGGATTAACTGTGCCACATAGTGAGTGGGTTAGCCCTGTCCAAGTAGTGCCAAAGAAAGGAGGAATGATGATCGTTAGGAATGAGAAGAATGAACTCATCCCTCAATGAATTGTCACTAGGTGGCGTACGTGTATTGACTATCGAAAACTCAACAAGGCTACAAAGAAAGATCACTTTTCGTTACCCTTCATTGATGAAATATTGGAACGGCTTGCAAACCACTCTTTCTTCTGTTTCCTTGATGGTTATTCTAGATATCACCAAATCCCAATCCACCTAGATGACCAAAAACAGACTACCTTTACATGCTCGTATGGAACTTATGCATACCGATGAATGTTGTTCGGATTATGCAATGCTCCAGCTTATTTCCAATGGTGCATGATGTCTATTTTCTCGGACATGATTGAGAAGATCATGGAGGTTTTCATGGATGATTTTACCGTCTATGGCAAAACCTTCGATCATTGTTTGGAGAATTTAGATAGAGTTTTGCAGCGATGTGAAGAAAAGCATTTAATCCTGAACTGGGAGAAATGCCATTTTATGGTTCAGGAAGGAATCGTGCTAGGACATAAAGTGTCCGAACATGGTATAGAGGTGGACAAAGCAAAGATTGAAGTTATTGAAAAACTTCCTCCTCCCACGAATTCGAAAGGAATGCGTAGCTTTTTGGGACATGCAGTGTTCTATAGACCCTTTATCAAGAACTCCTCTCAAATTGCTAGACCCCTAACTAGTCTCCTAGCTAAGGATGCACCTTTCATCTTTAGTGATGAGTGTCATGAATCTTTTCAAACTCTTAAGAAAGCACTCATCTCAGCCCTAATTATCCAACAACCTAATTGGAATCTTCCATTTGAGATCATGTGTGATGCTAGCGATTTTGCGGTTGGTGCCGTTTTAGAACAAACCAAGGATAAAAAGCATTATGCCATATCCTACGCTAGCAAAACCTTGTCTGGACCACAACTCAATTACACTACAACTGAAAAAGAGCTTTTGGCTGTTGTCTTTGCTATAGACAAGTTTAGATCTTACTTAGTGGGGGCAAAGATAATCTTCTATTCAGACCATGCTGCTCTCAAGTACCTCCTCACTAAGAAAGATGCTAAGCCTCATCTAATTCGATGGATTCTTCTACTCCAAGACTTTGACATAGAAATCCGAGATAGGAAGGGAGTAGAGAATTCCGTAGCCGACCACTTGTCTAGGCTTCAATATAAGGAAACACATGATGAGCTACCCATAAATGACTACCTAAGGGATGACACCCTACTTAAGATAACCCATGCAGATCCATGGTACGCAGACATCGTAAACTTTATAGTAAAAGGCTATGTCCCAACTGGTACAAACAAAAGGAAGTTGCTTCACGATAGTCGTTTCCACCTTTGGGATGAGCCATATATTTTCTGAGTCTGCACTAATGGACTCTTGAGAAGGTGTGTCCCTATGGCTGAGGCTACTCAAATTATGGAAAGATGCCATGCCTCGCCATATGGAGGACACTATGGAGCATTCCGGACACATGCTAAAATTTGGCAAAGTGGCTTTTTCTGGCCAACGATATATGAAGATACAAAGGACTTTGTCAGGAGATGCCACCGATGTCAAAAACATGGGAATATCAACTGATGAAATGAAATGCCTCTCACAAATAAATTTCAAGTAGAACTTTTCGATGTATGGGGCATTGATTTCATGGGGCCATTCCCTATGTCTGGGAATTGCGAGTATATCTTAGTAGCTGTGGACTACGTGTCCAAATGGTAGAAGCCCTACCTTGTCGATCTGCTGACTCAAAACATGCCAAGAGAATGTTCCATGAAGTAATCTTTCCTCGTTTTGGTATACCCCAGATAGTTATAAGCGATGGAGGTTCCCACTTCATTGACAAAATCTTCTGGAAGTACCTAGCCGATCATGGAGTTCGACACAACGTCGCAACACCATACCATCCTCAGACTAGCGGTCAAGCCGAAACATCTAACAAACAAATCAAAAATATTTTCCAAAAGACCGTAGATGAGATGGGTAAGGGGTGGAAGGACAAACTTCCTGATGCACTTTGGGCATATAGAACTGCATTCAAAACACCCATAGGCATGTCACCTTATCAACTTGTATATGGAAAAACTTGTCATTTGCCTGTGGAAGTAGAGTTTAAGGCTCATTGGGCACTCAAGAAATGGAATATGGATCTCCACCTCGCTAGCGAGAATCGTCTGATGCAACTATCTGAGCTAGAAGAATGGAGAGAGAAAGCCTACCACATTTCAAGGATCTATAAAGAGAGAACAAAATGATGGCATGATAAGACAATCAAGCACAAGGAGTTTAAGCCTGGAGATAAGGTTCTACTATTCAATTCAAGAGTTAAGCTCTTTGGGCATGGTAAGCTACGAAGTAAGTGGGATGGACCATGCAAGGTTATTGACACTTCAACTAATGGAGCCATTACCATCCAAGACGACATAGGTAACACTTTTAAGGTAAATGGCCAATGCTTGAAAATCTATCTCGAGCCACAAAACAACCTGGTAGAGGAACATGATGTGATTGAGTTCATAGAATTCTCACATTAAGCTCTCATAAGCTCTAGACAATTACCTAACCCTTAACATGCTCCACGAGTTTTGTTGTCTATTTGGGTTGTGCAGGATTTTGAGGCTTAAGAAGAGTGAGACCGAACATGCAGGCCACAAGAGTGAACGACTATGTCAACATCCAGCTTGGGGGAGGCACCCCCACGTGTATCTAGATAAGTATTACTTTTCATTCTTGGTTTTATTTACTAGTACTTAGAAATAAAAAATGTATAACCATGAAACCAAACAAAGTTTTTCTTTTGAGTAATATACAATAGTTTTGTGTAATCCTAATTTTTAAATAAAATAAAAATAAAGTTTGATCCAAGTCTAGGTAATTGACAAACATGATATGAGAAGGTCTGAGCTACTATTTAACTTGCTCCAAGTTTCGCTAGAGTTCTGGAGAATTTATCTTTTGAAAATCTAAAAATTCAAAAAAAAATTCAAAAAAAAAATGACGAGATCCAGTTTGACATAATACCTAGAGTCTTTAGATATAAATATTAAAACTGTGGGCACTTGCTTTGTTGAAGCCATTGTTAATTCTTGTAGTTTTGGTTGAGAGAATTATCATGCTCCAAAGATCAAGATCTTTTTGTTTTAAAAATATAAAAGATTCACTCTTCCGAAGTATTATTGCGTTAGAGGCATGGGACTATTCAAAAATTTGATTCGAAAAAAAAGAGTGAGACGAGAGGTAAAAATGGACACATGTCTGATAGTAGAATTAGGGGTACTTGGTGCCCACTTGAAAGAAAAGAAAAAAAGAGAGAGACTAAAAAAAACAAAGAAAAAAATGATAGCCCATGGTCTCTCTAATAAGCAATATGCCACTAAGAGATGACAAACTTTTTAAAAAGGTCAAAGGTCTTGATCTAGGAGTATGACATTCCTCTCCCTTGCTCCGAGCATTGACATAGCAAAATGCAAAGTAAGTATGCTAAAAATTTTATATATCTTTCGAGAAGAAGGCAAATGCCTCAGTTTTATTTTGGAAACTTACAAAAAAACTCGAGAACAAAGGTAAGACAAAAGAACTTGAGACATAGTGCTTGACTTGATCGTTCTGTTTTTCAATCACTTTAGACCTTAGTGATAACTTAAAAACCCTGTAGTAAGAGGCATAAAAGTAACCCCTATTTTCTTGCTGATTTTAGCTTTGCTCAGGGACCAGCAAAGGTTAAGCTTGGGGGAGCTTGTTGACGGTCCTTAAGTACCAAATATAATCATCAAATAAATAAAGAAAAGGATCCAAATGCAACTAACACCCAGACTTAGGGTTTTATCTGACAGAATTCCATGAGTTTTGGTGTTTGTCTATTTCTGCATGAAGTTATCAGGAAATACGGAGGAAAGGCCCACACGTCGGGTTTACATAGAGATATTAACGTGTGCGGCAATTTGCTATCATCTAGAAGACTCCAGAAGCCACGGGAACGAACGGGAGGCCGAGCAGGCCCGGGGGCAGGGCGCCCGCCCTGCTACAGGAGCCAATCAGGCTTCGCCTCATGGATTATGCTCCACCGACCTAAAGGATTTATGAAAACCGTGTGATTAAGGTCGGTTTGATCCGACGGCCCACGTTCATTTGGAAGGGCTATATAAGCAGGCCCCCTGGCCCCTAGAGGAGATATCTCTTCTACAGAATCAAAGCTAGGGTTTCAATTATTCATCCAAGTAGAGAGGATCCCACTAGTTCATCTAGTTCTAGTTCTAGTTCATCTAGTTCTAGTTCTAGTTCTAGTTAGTTCTAGTTGTAATCTAGAAAATAGGGTGAGAGAAGACGTTAGCGGAGGAGGAGCCGAATCTATCGGATCTTCCTCAACTTGTACTTTTGCAGCAACTGGTTCGTTCTTCATCATTCTCCAAGTTCTTCAATTCATAATTCCTGAGTTCTTTAATACTTTTATTTACATTCAAGTTATTTATTGGATTCCCGCTTGCATCAAGTGCTCTAGTCTTTGCAATGCTAGAGTAGTAATTAATAAATTAGACGTGGTGTTTAGTCTTGCAATTACCTGGAATTACACCCAATCCTGCGGATTGTTGTGGTAGCCCTAGGGTAGTGACAGCCCTAACGGTCGTTGTATTCCACCTTGTTCGGATCGGTGTTTGTCAGAGCTTCCTAGCCCCCTTCTCATCTCTTTCTGTGGTTAGTGTTCTGATGTCCCGTAATAAATAATCTTTGAAGTAATTCTTGATTCTTAGATCAAATAGAGAACTGTCAGGAAACTTCCTCTCTTCCCACCAAAAATAATTATATAGTTATCCTTGGGCGATCTTGAATCTTATTTAGTACACTCACGTTCCCTGTGGAAAATCGATACTCTGGAATACTCCCGGGTGAAAGCTACATCGGTATCCATGCACTTGCGGATTTTTCTGTTTGCGTTTAAAATGCCCAACAAGGGGATGCTTGGGGAGCATCAACATCTTGTGCTTGTGCCACCGCTTGCTCATGAGTGACTTGAGTGTCTTCATGAGCATATCTTTATCTTCATCTTGTGGCACATGTGAGGAAGGTGGTGGATCAATGATTTGCACATCATCATCCTCTTTTGGCTTGATGTCCCCCACCGACATGTTCTTCATGGCATCCCTTAATTGTTCATCACCTATGTTGGGTATTCTTAACATCATTACCAATAGTATACTTAGTTTTCTAATTCTGATAACGGTGCCAAAAATGCCAAACCTGTCCCTCACACTACTTAAGCCAAGTTGTCATCCCCAGCATGATATGAGAGACACGGTATTGAAATATGCAATTGCTCTTCTAAATAAATAATGAATGGGATCTGCAAGCGCACAGATTAATACCGATGTAGCATTTTAACCGGGAAGTATTCTAGGTATCGTTATTTATATATTTACCACTAGGAAGGGATTAACAATCATCAATATTGATTACAGAATAGAATATGAGATTGAGTATCTATCATTGCATATATAATTGAGAACATTTATCTAACTCTTTCATACAGAGATAAGTGTCACATAAAAGATATATGAAGTAATGAATAGTGACAAAGATAATTAATCTGATCAGCATAACGTAGCCACATAATAAATACGATAAGCACTGTTGGCATTTCTTAACGTCATCACTAAGAACAGGGTTTAATCCGTCCTCAGCAACGATGTCAGAAATGTCGTGATAACACTTACTAATGCAATCACCAAGATTAGAGTATAAAACTATCCTAAGCAACGGTGCTAGAAATGCTTGTTAGCGTTTCTTAGCGTCTCTACCTAGAATAGGGTTCTGCTCTACTCATGATAATGACACTGGCAGTGTTATATTGACAGATCCGTAGCATCACCACCTTGAATAGGAAGCTAGATCTACCTTCCCGATAACGGGGCCTTATTACCGTTAGGGTAGGGTTCCAGTTCTTAATCATGGTAGTGGCACTAGGATTGCCATGTTGGTATTCCTTAATAAGTCACTAGCTCGGCGCATGTCTAGCAAAAGTGTTAAGTATATATCAGGGTGATAGTTCCTTAGGTTTGGAGTTTAAGTACCGCAAGCGGACGGGAATTATCGTGTAGCATTTCAACGCGGGGATTTACTGAGTGTCATATTTATAGGTTCGCTCTAAGGAAGGCTTAATATGTTAAGGATTCGAAGATATGAATAGATCAAAGTAATATTGATAGCAATAATGGAATCAAGGGTCATAGCAGGTGATAAACATTTATATGTAGAATAGTGATCCATCACAATCTAGGCATGGCATATGGGCTAAGGAATAAAAAGAGACTAAAAGAATGAATTGAATCAAAGAATAAACAAACAACCTATTGGAGCAGGTGTGGTCCTAGATACAGATCATGTCATAGAACAAGTTAATCATGTAATTATACTACTTAGATCTAGTCCTGTGTTTAGATGGTTTGGGAGGTTTCGCGAGTACTGGTCTGCCAGCAACCTCCGCAACTATTTAGACTCCTACACCCTAGCCGAACGTGGGGGAATGCCAAGGACGGACAGGGCTGTCACCACCTGCCGCCATCCCTTCAACCGTGGACTAGGACAATGCATTTACCCGGCCTTTACACCCAAGCACCATGCTTACATGCAAAGAACCTACTCGGACTCCCTCGGGTCCCCGACCCTACGGATCGACAGGTAAGAAGCCCGAGCCTACTCAAAAGAGCATGATAAACCCCCATTTTCACACAAAGCTATTTCTAGGCAATTAATTAACATGAAGCAATTAGACTAAAGCCCTAAGTGAGAATAATACAACATACACTTAGCACTAGGTCATATAATACACTACTAGCCCTCGGGTAGCATTATACTATAAGAACTATAAACTAAAATGTATGTCATATCATTTTCAATAGAACTATATTCTAGTTCATATGCTAGCATCATAAAATATGGCCTATGATCTATATCATATACCATAGCATAAGAACTATACTCTAGTTCATATGAAGAACTATATCGGACATGATAAGGCATTGACTTGGAGTAAAGATATTCTTTATTCATACCCAAGTTTCTCTCCAAGGAGCCAAGACCTCCTTGATAGCTCACCCAACTCTTTCTATAAAAGGTAAAAGGAAAAACTTAGAAGAGGTAGTGCCTGAGTGCCTTGAAGGTGGAGTGTTGATTGTAAATGTGATGAGATGAATGGAGCCTCCCTCTCCCCCTCCTTAAATAGGTGGGGAAGGTCGGTTGCCCAGGTTGTAAACTGCAATTTGCACATGGGGACTGCAGGAGGATAGGCTCAGCACCGCCTCTGCGAAAGGCGGTGCCGAGATGGGCTGGGCCAGGGTCGGCCGACCATAGGGGGCGGCCGCCCCCTGGTGGGCCCCGCTGGCCCCGGCCCGAAGCCCGTTGCCTTCCTCTCGGGCCCCTGAGTCCAGATCCACCTGCAAATTGATGCACTTCTATATTGGGCTTTTGGGTACTTGTTTATTTGCGCATTTTTTGACGAGTCGGATTGCGCCTTTTTATTTGCTTTCCACCTGTATGCCTATATATGATCTGCAAAACACAACTTGCACTACATGTGGAAGTTGGTAAGCATTTAATAATTATATGTGAGTAAAATACATGCTTTTCTTCCTTTCCATGGACTATGTTGGCTGGGTAAATATGTCATTAAGAACCGCCAACAAACTCCCCCAAGCTTACTCCTTGCTCGTCCTCGAGCAAGAAGCTAAGATCTTGGTTGTTGATCAGGAGTTGCTACAATATTTTCACTTCTATCCAGTGCATACCTTCAAACAAGAATTCTCCTTTGAATTTTGAACAGATATGTCATGGGGCTTATTGCTCATACCTTGGGTCCTTAAGCATTTGCAGGATGGATTTGATCAGATCGAGTGCTATATCCCTAGTTCTTTACTTCACCTTTGTTCTGGAGTTTTTGATTTTCAAAACTTAGCACATTTATTTGTCAAATTAAATAATGGATCCAAAGAGAAAGTTAATCATACCATTGAATTTTTTAAAAAATTTTTCTTTTCCATCACTCTCTTTTTGTCTATTAGAGACACATGGCTATGTGGCTAATTCTACTGTTGGGCACTTGCCCATTTTTATTTTCTTTTATTTTTTCGAGGTTCCGGACACATGTCCCTTTTTATTTCCTCGTGATCTTTCTTTTTGAGGTTTCGGACACATGTCCCTTTTTATTTCCTCGGATGCTTTTTTTTTCTTTTTCATAGCCATATGCCTTCTAACAAACTTTTGAGATGATAACATAATGAAATATTTTTGTTTTCAATGGTATGACAACCTCTCAAAGGGTCAACAAAGCTTAATCTAACTCAATGTGATTATTTTATTTTTGTAAAAACTCCAGAACTCTAGCGTTGTTTAGAACAGGATACTAGCAGCTCACATCATCACAAATATATCCATTAATTACTTTAGACTTTAGATAGAGCATTTTGCAACCCACGCATTTAATCATTTTATTAATTTGGAGAATTCAAAAGAAATTACGATAGAGCAACTATTCATCATTTCAGAAGAAGCATATATCTTACATCACATATAAGAGTGGAATTATATTTTTGTCTTTTTAGCATTTTTCATTTTTTTATATGCAATAATTAAAACATGAATTTAACTAATGGAAATTTCGTAAAGTAAACATGCTAATTTTAAATTAAGGATGCATGAAAATAAATATGCAATGCAGATAACCTCGGGATTGGGGGTCCTCCCCCAAGCTAGCTTCTGGCCTACTGATCGGGGTTGTACCCCATGTACCGCCAGAAGTCTTGGGACTGTTTCAGCAGCTGATATTGGCAAGCTTGCATTTCTTCTTGCTGCTGCTGGTGCCAGGCCTGTTGTTGGTGTTGCCATAGCAACCCTTGCTGGTGCCACTCCACGGCCTGCTGGTGGTGCGCATCGGTGGTTTGGATGTGTTGTTGGAGAGTATCCTGGATCTCATCCGTGCGCACCACCAGTCCCCCAAGCTGAGCTTGGAGGCGCTCCAAGTCGGTTCGGCCTAGTGTGGAGGCCGAAGAATGTTCTTCTGGTGATTCGGCCCTCCAGCGCAATTGTTGTTCCCAAGCGCTGGAATCCGCCTCAGCCCACCCCTCAACACCTTGTGTCGGCATGGGTGTGTCCCACCCCGATTGGTAGATCGGCTGTGTATAGGAGGGTGGTGGCTGGGAGCTGGATCTGCCGATGTCCCTGCCAAAAACACTACGCCTTCGTGCAGTTTCAGCAGTCTGCAGATCAAAGGTTAGTCTCCCAGAGTTATACAAGCGTAGACCCGTGTTAGGTAACCGGATTACGTTTGTATACCCTAGGAAATAAAACACAAGACCGCTCGCATTATCTCTTTTCAAATGGTGACCTTGGAGAAGATAGGTTTCATTAATCATGGTGCGTGGAATTTGAATATAATCCAGATCTTGCCCTTCCAACGCACCAATGGCCGTGGCCACACATGTTATGAGTGAAATCAAAGAGATAGGGGTGGTTGTCTTGATTATATCTAACCAATGCCTTACAATTTCTTGCACAGGCGCAACTTTTATTTTCATTCTAGCCGCGTAAAGTAACCTCATTTCATTTACTCGCACAACGCAGGTTGTTGACGGTCCTTAATGCTCACAATTAACCATCAACTAATCATGGAAAAGGATCCAAATGCAGCCAACACCTAGACTTAGGGTTTTATCTGACAGAATTCCACAAGTTTTGGTGTTTGTCTATTTCTGCAGGGGGTTATCAGGAAATACGAAAGAAAGGCCCACACGTCGGGTTTACATAGAGATATTAACGTGCCGCACAATTATCTACCATCTAGAAGACTCCAGAAGCCACGGGACCGAAGCGGAGGCCGAGAGGGCTCAGGCACTAGGCGCCCGCCCTAGTCCTGAGGGCGCCCGCCCACCTCTTTCCACCAATCAGGGTGAAGTTCGAGGATCGTGCTCCACCGACCTAATACTTCAAGGAAAACCACACGATCAATGTCGGTTTGATCCGACGGCCCAGATTCACTTGAAGGGACTATAAAACCAGACCCCCTGGCCCCTGGAGATCATACCTCTTCTACCGAATCAAAGCTAGGGTTTCAATTCTTCATCCAAGTAGAGAGGATCCCTCTAGTTCTTCTAGTTCTACCTCTAGTTCATCTAGATCTAGTTCTAGTTCGTCTAGTTCTAGTTCTAGTTCCTCTAGTTCTAGTTCTAGTTAGTACCAGTTGTAATCTAGAAAATAGGGAGAGAGAAGAGGAGAGCGGAGGAGGAGCCGGATCTGTCGGATCTTCCTCAACATTATACTTTTGCAGCATCTGGTTCGTTCTTCATCGTTCTCCAGGTTCCTCAATTCATAATTCCTAAGTTCTCTAATTACTTTTATTTACATTCAAGTTATTCATTGGATTCCCGCTTGCATCAAGTGCTCTAGTCTTTATAACACTAGAGTAGTAATTAATAGATTAGACGTGGTGTTTAGTCTTGCAATTACCTAGAATTGCACCCAATCCTGCGGATTGTTGTGGTAGCCTTAGGGTAGTGACAGCCCTAACGGTCGACGTATTCCACCATGTTCGGATCGGTGTTTGTAGGACCGTAGTCAGACCTTCCTAGCCCCCTTCTCATCTCTTTCTGTGGTTAGTGCTCTGATGTTCCGATATAGATAATCTTGAAGTAATTCTTGATTCTTAGATCAACTAGAGAACTCTCAGGAAACTTCCTCTCTTCCCACCAAAAATAATCATATAGTTATCCTTGGGCGATCTTGGATCTTAATTAGTACACTCACGTTCCTTGTGGAAAATCGATACTCTGGAATACTCCCGGGTGAAGGCTACATCGGTATCCGTGCGCTTGCGGATTTTTTCTGTTTGCGTTTAAAATACCCAACAAGCTTTCTGGCGCCGTTGCCGGGGAACGGTAGCTGTGCTAGTTTCGAACCAAGTCGTCTGTGTATCCTTTTTCTTTTCCTTTCTTACCACACTCACCTTATCACTTTCACCATACCACATGGATTTCACTCTAAGCATTAATGAGCATGGAATTTATTTCATAGCCACTTCATTTACTCCATGCTCATATGCAACATCTTCACAATCCATTGGTCTCTCCAACATCACCACATTCGAGATCTCCAACCCCCTCTTCCTTTCTATTTATAAAAACTTTAAAAGGGCGGTTGTCGATGCATATGTTTATAATAAATTTTGCAGATCTCGTTGAGTTTATCTTGATATAGGTCAGCGTTGGAGGGGAAACCACTTCACTGACATAAATTGATGGTTTCCCAAGGACAAGCTTAGTGTCCTAAAAAAAGCACTGATCAGATTGTAACATGAGCTTTTAATTATTTGCAACATTAACTTGTGTATTGAGCATATAAGGATAATTGTAAAAAAATTCCTTCGGGTATTCTTGTCGCTAACCTTTCCAGGATTGGAGCAAGAAGATCAGATGAATGACAAGCAGGTATGTACAACCAATCATCATACAACATTGAATTAAATTCATCCAAACTTGAATTTTGCAAAATTCAAGCTTGGGGGAGTACTTTACATACAAACATCCTTTGCCATGTTGATATGTTTGTTGTCCCTACCTTTGAGACATGCTCAATTTGTTAAACACTAATCATTCTACTTCATCTCCACTTGAGTAGATCTCTATAAATGCTCTCATGCTACCTTTATTTGCTTTAGTATATGTCTAGGTTTGGAGTAGTTTCATTTATCTCTTAATTAAGCATGGTGCTTAGTTTAGGGCTGATGATCTTACATCCAAGGGAGTTTAAATTAAGCATGATGCTTAAGTTAAAACGCCCTCCTAAATCAAATTAGACATGGTGTCTAGGTTGATTTTTGAGCCGATAGTATGCTATAGTAGATGTGGGATATTTTGTTGGACTAACCCCTGCAGGAAAACTTTCACTATCGACCTGGGAAGTCCTGAGATACACTCACATTTTTGACAAAGAGAGAGGCACATGAAGTTTAACAATTTACACAAGGAAGGCATAGCTCACAAGAGATGATCCATGGAGGGTGCTACAAACACGATGCACAACCGCTAAGAAAGGAAAGCTTCCACAAGGAGATACCGTACCATCACTCTTCAAGTAAGGTAACATCTTAAGGTACTTGACTATCACTTTTATAAGCTTCTCCTTGGTTCTGGCGTTCACATGAATAAAAGAGACAAACATGTATGATTTACAAATCTAGATTAACCAACCCAGTCGATTCAATATGTTTAGTCCTTCCACCTTTGTGATCCCACACTCCTAATCATATGAGCTAAAATGTTGCACACTCAATCTTTGGAAAATGATAGTCATGTAAAGAAAAAAACATTTACTTAGATAGATTATCTTTTCATAAGGTTGAGCGATCTGATCGGACAACTGTTTTAAATGCTACACTCATGATCTTATTATCTATCAACTTTGTCTTGCTCGTTATGCTTAAGGTTAGAGAGAACAAATACACTTTTGGTTCTGTTGGTGTTTTCCACCAACAGAGCCCATGCACTTGATCTCTGCCTTGTCTCTATGAGCAGGTACACTTTGAGCAAAATATGAAGGAGTTTTACAACTCCCAGACTCCACCAAGTAAAGAACCTGAATCTACGAGCACAAACACACTGGAGATACTGGACACTCAGGCAATCACTGCCCTGAGATGCTTGAGGACGTAACTACTAGAGTAACCCTGTTGTGGAAGTAATTACTGACCTTCTGCCGGTCAAGAGAGACAATCCAGGATGCCCCATCATCCCGATCTCCATCGGCATGGTGGACTTCCTAGAAGCACTCTGCAACTTTGGCTCCAGCGTCAACATTATGCCCAAGGGAATATTGAAGAACCTCTGCATACGAGTTGGTACCTTGTACGCCCCAGCAGACTTCGTGGTGATAGAGACTGGTACTGATGAGAGGGCACCCATCCTAGGGAGGCCATTCCTGAACACCTCGGGAGATGTCATCTACGCTAGTGCTGCCAAGATCAGTTTCTACATCATGAAGATGAAGGAGACATTTTTCTTCAAGAACAAGACTACACAAATCCTAGAGCAATCCTGACATGAACCAAGGAAGAGGACCAACAGGAGGAACAGGAACAAGCAAATGTGTACCGAGTCAGCTAAGATGGTCACTGCAGCTCAAGGAGGTCAAGATCGTCAACTCAAGCCACCTTTCTTGATCAAGAAGGACGACCCTGGTGTTCCAAGCATCGAGTTCACAATCAACGGATATTCTTTTCAGAAGACACTCTACGACACCGGATCTAACGTCAACATAATGGCCGCAGTCACTTATCAGCTTCGGTTCGGAACCATGCCTCTAAAACCAACATACATTCAGCTCCAGATGATTTTAAGGTTATTGACATGGGAGAAGACAAGTACGATCCATCCATCATCCTTAGGAGACCAGCACCGCTAAAGCAATCATCTACATTGGAATCGGAGAAGTCCACATGCACTTCCCCTCTGAGAAGGTACGCCGCTATTTTACTGACTCTAACTATATAGTTGAAGACTCTAAGCAGGTCAGGACAAGAATAAGACAATGCAACCGCAACCAAAGGAGGCAAATTATCAAGGACGGATGGACATACTACGAAGGAGAAGTAGTAAGGTCTGAAGACATACAGCTTGAACAGAACTGTCCTGAGGACACCGTAGCACCGAGTCAGGTGTGGAGAGAGAAGATAGTTATACACGAAGACCAGGCACCGCCGGAACCACCGACTACGCCATCCACCGAATCCCAGGACGATTGAGAAAACAGAGAGTCTCGTTCGGAGGACTTAAAAACACCGAACGCCTTGCCAAGAGGTAAACTTGGTAGTTATCCTTTTCCTTTCAATTATTTAAAATAGTTTGCTTAGTTAATCAGGTTCATGCTATCTTGAAAAGAAAATAAAAATGTTAAAAATAGTAAGCCCCATGTGAGTATGCTCATGGCATAAAACCCATAAGTACATTCACTGTGGTGGCGTAAAAATAAATATATATATTCCTGTCCTATAAAAATAAATTTATGATCCTACTAAAGAGAGTAACATTTATTGAGGAGGCTCAACATGATAAAGGCTAGATATTTATGCTAACACTTAACTAGTTCCACAAAGCTTTGTTGTCTATTTGAGCTCCACAGAATTAAAGGATCAAAGAAGACTAGTAGACGGAGGACATCCTAATCAATGTCAGGGTGCTGCCGACATTCAAATACACCTCCGCCACCTGCTACATCAAAAGGAATTACGCAAAATCCAGCTTGGGGGAGAGCACCTCCATTTATCCAGCTAAGTATTCTACTCACGTTTATATTTTACTCAAATAATAAAAAGATGCATAATCATAAAAACCCAAATAAAGATTTTGTGCTTATATATATCTTTGCTTAGTTTGCTAAATAAATAAATAAATAAAAATTTGCTATGAACCCTCATGATAAGCTCTCACATGGAAAGATGAATAGTTGCTCTGCCATGACTAGTTCTCAAAATTGAAATCTCTCTCAAGTTTAGGCATCACTGTTATTAATTAAGATTTGCTCTAAACCTGAACTTGTGGGGAGAGTACTTGATCTAAAGTCTAAGTCGTTAACGGATATGATATGGGAAGGTTGAGCTGCTGTTTATCTGTTCCTAGAGATGCTAGAATTCTGGAGAATTTTATCTTTGAAAATCTTTAAAATATCACATGATGAGTTCCTGTATGATGAGAGTTTAAATTCCTACCACAGCCATATATACATGCTTGCTAGACTTTGAGCCACACATTTACTTTTTGCTGCTTATGAGCATTGAGTGTGGTCAAGCTGTGTAGACCCTTAGGAGCTTGTCATGTGGTTAAATCAAGATTCACTTGCACATTCACTCATACATGCTACTTCTACTTTGGAAGTACGCATCCACATATATCCATCCATTTCCATCTCTAGAACCACCCAAAAATATTCTACTCCTAATCCGGGAGAGAATAGCCAAAAATATTTCTGTTTTTTCCCTGTGAAATAAATGCTCAAGTTATCTTGTTACTACCACTTGCTATATTATCTCATGAGATGAGTGCTCTAAAAAAAAGAGAAAAAGAAAAAAGAAAGAAGAAAACGAGTAAATAAAAAGGGGCAAGTGCCCGGAACCTCGAAAGAAAAGAAAAAGTGAGACGAGAGGTAAAAATGGACAAGTGTCCGACAGTAGAATTAGGGGTACAAGATACCCACCTGAGAGGAAAGAAAAAGAAAATATAGAGCATCTCATTCTCCTCAAAAAATTTCAAAAGAGCAAGAAAGGTATGTATCCCCTCAAAAGACACAAGTAGAATTAGACTTTCACCATTGTTATCACCATCATTACCATGCACCATTCATTCGCCACACATGCACATCTTGATTTGACTTATTGACTTGTTTCTTTGGATCCATGGTTTGACTATGCAATAAATGTCTTGTAAGTATGTATTAGCTGTCTCCCACCTATGAGCTCTAGATATCAAAACCTTATTAGAGTAGGGTGAGAGAGAAGGCAATGCCACTATGCCTCATACCAAAAATACCACATACTTTGAGAGAAGGCATACACCATTTCTGCCTTGGTAAGGGTCCAGAAATACCACAAAAGAGAGACTAGAGAGAGTCATACAAGGAATCTCTGAGTTTTATTTAAAAATCATCAAAAAACCCCAGAGCTATAGCTGATCAAGAATAAGAGACATGGTGCTTGATTAGACCGTTCTATCTTTTAACTACTCAAGACAGAAGTGACGATTACAAGTCCCATGGTGAAAGGTAAATGAGTAAGCTTTAAGTCTTAACAGTTTACTCTAACCAGAGATGAGATCTTGTTTAAACGCATGTGTATCTTTAAGTTATGAAACCACTGCAGAAACTCTTGAGTTCATCTTTGCTCAGGGACGAGCAAAGGTTAAGCTTGGGGGAGCTTGTTGACGGTCCTTAATGCTCACAATTAACCATCAACTAATCATGGAAAAGGATCCAAATGCAACCAACACCTAGACTTAGGGTTTTATCTGACAGAATTCCACAAGTTTTGGTGTTTGTCTATTTCTGCAGGGGGTTATCAGGAAATACGAAAGAAAGGCCCACACGTCGGGTTTACATAGAGATATTAACGTGCCGCACAATTATCTACCATCTAGAAGACTCCAGAAGCCACGGGACCGAAGCGGAGGCCGAGAGGGCTCAGGCACTGGGTGCCCGCCCTAGTCCTGAGGGCGCCCGCCCACCTCTTTCCACCAATCAGGGTGAAGTTCGAGGATCGTGCTCCACCGACCTAATACTTCAAGGAAAACCACACGATCAATGTCGGTTTGATCCGACGGCCCAGATTCACTTGAAGGGACTATAAAACCAGACCCCCTGGCCCCTGGAGATCATACCTCTTCTACCGAATCAAAGCTAGGGTTTCAATTCTTCATCCAAGTAGAGAGGATCCCTCTAGTTCTTCTAGTTCAACCTCTAGTTCATCTAGATCTAGTTCTAGTTCATCTAGTTCTAGTTCTAGTTCCTCTAGTTCTAGTTCTAGTTAGTTCTAGTTGTAATCTAGAAAATAGGGAGAGAGAAGAGGAGAGCGGAGGAGGAGCCGGATCTGTCGGATCTTCCTCAACATTATACTTTTGCAGCATCTGGTTCGTTCTTCATCGTTCTCCAGGTTCTTCAATTCATAATTCCTAAGTTCTCTAATTACTTTTATTTACATTCAAGTTATTTATTGGATTCCCGCTTGCATCAAGTGCTCTAGTCTTTATAACACTAGAGTAGTAATTAATAGATTAGACGTGGTGTTTAGTCTTGCAATTACCTGGAATTGCACCCAATCCTGCGGATTGTTGTGGTAGCCTTAGGGTAGTGACAGCCCTAACGGTCGACGTATTCCACCACGTTCGGATCGGTGTTTGTAGGACCGTAGTTAGACCTTCCTAGCCCCCTTCTCATCTCTTTCTGTGGTTAGTGCTCTGATGTCCCGATATAGATAATCTCGAAGTAATTCTTGATTCTTAGATCAACTAGAGAACTCTCAGGAAACTTCCTCTCTTCCCACCAAAAATAATCATATAGTTATCCTTGGGCGATCTTGGATCTTAATTAGTACACTCACGTTCCTTGTGGAAAATCGATACTCTGGAATACTCCCGGGTGAAGGCTACATCGGTATCCGTGCGCTTGCGGATTTTTTCTGTTTGCGTTTAAAATACTCAACACGGGTATCCTGGCTAGGAAACATTGTTATGGATAGCCAAAGGTGTAAAAACCTTAGAGTGGGGTTGTTGGATGTGGGCATTTCTAGGATAGTATTTTCCAGTGTGAACTTGCCCCGTGATTTCTTCCCAAAACTTATCCTTATTAAACCCTTTTGTGGCATGCACTAAATCAAGAGAGCATCTTTGATGAAAACCAAGGTATTTGCTTAAGTCTTTCCAATAGATAGCATATTCATTTTCAAATAAACAAAGAGAAATACCTTCATATATTTCTCTTAAAGTGCATAGGAATTAAATGGTAAGGGTATAGGATCCATACTCAGTTATGGGGTGAATGTTGTCCCACCCGGCGGCTTTCCATATGGAGAGGAATTCAGAGTCCATACCGATGTCAGAGAGGAGTGAGTCGTCGTAGACCGGTGTATGGAGGAAGATCCGGTCCTTGAGCATGTTGTAGGCTTGATGTTCTCGATCACCCACCAAGTCGAATTGGTGGGCTCCTCCTTCTTCATGGTGTTCCTCCTCTTGTTCCTCTTCTTCTTCCTCTACCTCTTCCTCTACCTCCTCGATCTCCGAGGATTCTTCCTCAGCGGAAGGACTCCATCGGGGATCGTTGTAGTATGAGGAAGTGCTTCGATAGGGGCGCTTCGAGGATGACCTCGTGACTCTTGTAAACGCCCCCAAAACTGTTTTGCCGAACCTTTTCATGGTGCAATGCTTGTACCAGTGGATAGCTAGCTTGGATAGGTGATTTTTATGAGGTTTTTCTGGTGGTTGGTTGGAAATAGCAAAGATGTGAAAGTGTTGCTTGGAGAGTGAAGATGGAAGTGATGAAGTGAAGTGAGAATGGGTGGAGAGGGCCACACCCGAACCCCTGGTATTTATAGTTTGAAAATGCAGGTGGATTCGGGGTGAGGGCAACGGCTAGGAGCCTCCCCCAGCTGGCCGTTGTCCAGAGCTGCTGGGGGGGGGTCGGCCGACCCAAGGAGCGGCCGCCCCCTGGTGGGCCCTGCTGCTCCCCAGCTTTTGTCTCCATCTTCCAACGGCTAGTTTTTGAAGTTTTCCGTTGGCATATTGATGCACTTCCAGCTAAAAAAATGACTTTTGCAATTTCCAACATTTATTTGTAAAATTTTTATTTTCGAAAAATTTTAAAAAAAAATTTTCTATTATTTTATTTTAGTTCCTAGCTGAAAATGAATTTTTGAATATTTTTAATTTTTTTTTATATATTTTTTTAAGATAACTACCGATTACCTTTGGCGAAGGCTGAAAAAAATGTTTATAGTCCTTTTTGAGAAGGACTCTCTTCCGTCGTTTGAATTTCACCCTGCATGGTTAGTGGGAGAGTTCTCGGGTTGCCCCGGGAGTCTACCCGCATTATCAGTAGGAATTGCAGTGGCGATCTGAGCTAGTTGTGTTTCTATCATTTTATTTAAGCTCAGTTGGTTTTGTACGGAAGAGGCAAGGTTTTCTATTTTTGTATTTATGTTTTCTAAAACTTTATCATTAGACAGCAACTTTTTAGTTAAGTTTCAATTTATTTTAGCTTGTCCAAGAACTAGGTCTTTTAATGAAGGTTGATTCGAATTAAAACTCGAATTACCTTGGAATGAAGAGCGTGACTGATTATTCCAACCATTACCTTGGTTGGTGCCTCCTTGTTGGCGGAACCCGTTGTTGATGTAGGCAGCGTCTTCACGGGTTTCGGGGTAATCATTCCCCGAATGGCCAACTTCTCCACAGACCTCGCACGTCATGTGTGAGTCCATGGCCTTCACCGAGTTCGAGGGGTTCTCTTGGTTCCTCTCGGTGAGTTGCTTCATCAATAAATCTATTTTTGCGGCAAGCATATCCGTCTCCTTCACGGTATACATGCCTTTTTGTGTTTTGGCAGCTGGTGGTTGAGTTCTGTCCTCCCCCCAGCTCTGGTGTTCTACCATCTTCTCTATCAGGGACTTGGCCCCGGTGGTGGTAAGTGATAGGAACGCGCCTCCAGCGGCGGCGTCTAGGTGTCCCTTCGACATGGGCGTGAGCCCATTGTAGAAGTTCTGGAGCACCATCCAGTTCTCCATGCCGTGATGGGGGCAGCTTAGGATGTACTCTTGTAGCCGCTCCCATGCTTCAGGGATTGTTTCGCTGGCATTTTGTTGAAAACTGGCAATCCTTCCCCTCAAAGCATTGGTTTTGCTTATGGGGAAGAACTTGGCGAGGAATGCCGCGGAGCATTTTGCCCACGTGGTGACAGCTTCCTTATCTTGATAGAACCACCTCTTCGCCTTCCCCACGAGGGAGAAAGGAAAGAGGCAGAGCCGAATGACATCAGGAGTGATGTCCTTGATGACAATCGTGTCACATAGCTCCAGGAAGTGTTGAAGGTGTGCATTCGCATCCTCGCTTGGCAAGCCACAGAATGGGCTCGCCTACACCATGGTGATCAGGCCAGTGCGTAGCTCGAAGTTCTTGCCGGCCGTGTCAACAGCGGGGCCAGTGGCCACGTTGGTGACAGCGGGCACAAAGAACTCGCGGAGTGTCTTCTCGGCGGCCATGAGTTCGTTCGGGGTTGGTGCGGTACCGACTGGTTCACTTGTCGGTGGAGTATCAGAAGACGAAACGGTTCGAGACTGTCTAGTCCTTAGGAGTGCCTCGGGATCGGAGATGTAGTTTTCCAGCAAAGAGAAACTAGGCATACACTATTCCTCCTGTTTCATCCACAACAGGGAGAAAACTGGCAGAGTTAGCCTACATAACAATTGACTCATTACGCACATCAGATTACTTGATTATATTTATCTAGAATCATTTTCATATTAGCCTTCTCCGGCAACTGCGCCAGAAATGCTTGTTGGCATTTCTTAACGTCATCACTAAGAACAAGGTTTAATCCGTCCTCAGCAACGATGTCAGAAATGTCATGATAACACTTACTAATGCAATCACCAAGATTAGAGTATAAATCTATCCTAAGCAACGGTGCTAGAAATGCTTGTTAGCGTTTCTTAGCGTCTCTACCTAGAATAGGGTTCTGCTCTACTCATGATAATGACACTGGCAGTGTTATATTGGCAGATCCGTAGCATCACCACCTTGAATAGAAAGCTAGATCTACCTTCCCGATAACGGCGCCTTATTACCGTTAGGGTAGGGTTCCAATTCTTAATCATGGTAGTGGCACTAGGATTGCCATGTTGGTATTCCTTAACAAGTCACTAGCTCGGCGCATGTCTAGCAACAGTGTTAAGTATATACCGGGGTGATAGTTCCTTAGGTTTGGAGTTTAAGTACCGCAAGCGAACGGGAATTATCGTGTAGCATTTCAACCCGGGGATTTACCGAGTGTTGTATTTATAGGTTCGCTCAAAGGAAGGCTTAATATGTTAAGGATTCTAAGATAAGCATAGATCAAAGTAATATTGATAGCAATAATGGAATCAAGGGTCATAGCAGGTGATAAACATTTATATGTAGAATAGTGATCCATCACAATCTAGGCATGGCATATGGGCTAAGGAATAAAAAGAGACTAAAAGAATGAATTGAATCAAAGAATAAACAAACAACCTATTGGAGCAGGTGTGGTCCTAGATACAGATCATGTCATAGAACAAGTTAATCATGTAATTATACTACTTAGATCTAGTCCTGTGTTTAGATGGTTTGGGAGGTTTCGCGAGTACTAGTCTGCCAGCAACCTCCGCAACTATTTAGACTCCTACACCCTAGCCGAACGTGGGGGAATGCCAAGGACGGACAGGGCTGTCACCACCTGCCGCCATCCCATCAACCGTGGACTAGGACAATGCATTTACGCGGCCTTTACACCCAAGCACCATGCTTACATGCAAAGAACCTACTCGGACTCCCCCGGGTCCCCGATCCTACGGATCGACAGGTAAGAAGCCCGAGCCTACTCAAAAGAGCATGATAAACCCCTATCTTCACACAAAGCTATTTCTAGGCAACTAATTAACATGAAGCAATTAGACTAAAGTCCTAAGTGAGAATAATACAACATACACTTAGCACTAGCTCATATAATACACTACTAGCCCTAGAGTAGCATTATACTATAAGAACTATATACTAAAATGTATGTCATATCGTTTTCACTAGAACTATATTCTAGTTCATATGCTAGCATCATAAAACATGGCCTACGATCTATATCATATACCATAGCATAAGAACTATACTCTAGTTCGTATGAAGAACTATATCGGACATGATAAGGCATGGACTTGGAGTAAAGATATTCTTTATTTATACCCAAGTTTCTCTCCAAGAAGCCAAGCCCTCCTTGATAGCTCACCCAACTCTTTCTCTAAAAGCTAAAAGGAAAAACTAAGAAGAGGTAGTGCCCAAGTGCCTTAAAGGTGGAGTGTTGACTGTGAATGTGATGAGATGAAAAGAGCCTCCCTCTCCCCCTCCTTAAATAGGTGGGGAAGGTCGGTTCCCTAGGGTGTAAACTACAATTTGCACACGGGGACTGCGGGAGGATAGGCTCAGCACCACCTCTGCGAAAGGCGGTGCCGAGATGGGATGGGCCAGGGTCGGCCGCCCCCTGGTGGGCCCCACTGGCCCCGGCCCGAAGCCCGTTGCCTTCCTCTCGGGCCCCTGAGTCCAGATCCACCTGCAAATTGATGCACTTCTATATTGGGCTTTTGGGTACTTGTTTATTTGCGCATTTTTCGACGTGTCGGATTGCGCCTTTTTATTTGCTTTCCACCTGTATGCCTGTATATGATCTGCAAAACACAACTTGCACTACATGTGGAACTTGGTAAGCATTTAATAAGTATATGTGAGTAAAATACATGCTTTTCTTCCTTTGCATGGACTATGTTGGTGGGGTAAATATATCATTAAGAACCGCCAACAAGCACCTCAATTAGATACTCTAGAAAGTCATTAGCATGGTATTAGAACGAACTACAAGAATATTTCCTAAGTTATTCTCAACTATATAGTCTAGCATTATCATAATTAGTGCAAGCATACTTAGCAATCATTGCGAGACAAGACTACGCCCATGCATAGTGATATTAGCAAGGTAAATGAGAAACATAGCAATCACTCCCCTGTAATAATGTTGCTCTGCCAGCCCAATACACGAGAGGGGGACTATATAAGAATCAATGAAGCTGTCACTATCACGAACAACCCCACGATCTGGCATATTGGGTACAATCGCAGATAAATACGGTATAAGCACCACGCCTACACAATATCTATCATTTACCCATGGTTCCGATGGATAAACGCTATACGATCCTAAGCATGTATATAGATCCAATCTAACTAAGCCAAGTACATAACTATGATAAACTAAGTACAATATAATCTTGAATATAAACAAGTAGAGCAAAGTCATAAGCAATATATTGAAGTAGAACAAAGTCATATTCATAATATTGAAGAACAAAGATGATTAGAAGAACAATTAGAAGCACAATTAGAGAATTACCAAGAATCCTCTTGATAGATCTGGAAACCAATCGAAGATTGACTCCTTCTAGTTCTAATCCTATGTAGCTATGCTAATCTAGATATCTAATTGATGTGGTGGCTCTAATCTTGATCAGGGGCTTCTTCTCCCTTGAGCAATAATGAAGTAGGGTTGAGAGGCTCTCTCCTCCAGGGGCCAAGGGGTCTGGTTTTATAGTCCCTTCAAGTGAATATGGGCTGTTGGATCAAACCGACATTGATTGAACGGTTATCCTTGATCCTTTAGGTCGATGGAGATCTTTCCCGAGAGAGAGTCCTGATTGGACTCAGAGAGGGGGCGGGCGCCCAGGGCAACTGGGCGGGCGCCCAGTGCCTGGCCCCGTTCGGCCTCCGCTTCCATCCCGTGGCTTCTGGAGTCTTCTAGATGTAAGATAATTGCGCGGCACGTTATTATCTCCATGTAATCCTGACGTGTGGGCCTTTCTTTCGTATTTCCTGATAACCCCCTGCAGAAATAGACAAACACCAAAACTCGTGGAATTCAGTCAGATAAAACCCTAAGTCTAGATGTTTATTTTATTTGGATCCTTTTCTTTGTTTATTTGATAATTAAATTTGATACTTAAGGACCGTCCACAACCTACATCATCAAGATTATCACTTGCTCCTTGGGAGCCATTAGTTTCATCAAATTCAACATCAAATGTTTCTTCAACTATGTTTGTGGCATGGTTAAAGACCCTATATGCCTTGGACTTTGATGAATAGCCAACTAAGTAGCCAATGTCACATCTCCTTTGGAACTTGCCCAAGTGTTAGCGCTTCTTGTAGAAGTAGCATTTGCACCCAAACACTCTAAAGAATGAGAAATCAGGCTTCTTTCCATTGAGCAACTCATATGGTGTCTTCTCTAGGAACATGTGAGGAAAGAGCTGGTTTGTTGCATAGCATGCGGTGTTGCTTGCCTCAGCCCACATCTTCTCTGAAGTGTTGTACTCATCAAGCATTGTTCTTGCCAAGGTGATCAATGTCTGGTTCTTTCTTTCTACTACCCGATTTTGTTGTGGTGTGTATGTTGAGGAGAACTCATGTTTGATCCCAACTTCATCACAATATTCTTCAATGTTGGTGTTGTCAAACTCTTTGCCATTATCACTTCTAATTTTCTTAATCTTGACATCAAATTGGTTTTGGGCATTCTTTGCAAACTTCTTGAATATTGATGCAACTTTGGCCTTGTCTTGCAAGAAGAATGTCCAAGTGTACTGGGAGTAATCATCAACTATGACCAAGCAATATTTGTTGCCTCCAAGACTAGCATATGTGGTTGGTCCAAATAAGTCCATGTGGAGTAGCTCAAGCACTCTTGAAGTAGAGAGATAGGCCTTGGTTGGATGAGTGTTTGCAACTTGCTTGCCGGCTTGACATGCACTACATAGCTTGTCCTTCTCAAATGTTACATCCTTCAAGGCTCTAATTAATTCTTTCTTCATCAACTTCTTGAGTGTGCCCATTCCAACATGTGATAACCTTCTATGCCACGACCACCCAAGTGAGGTCTTGGTGAATAAGCAAGTCTTCACATCAACTTCATCGGATGAGAAATCAACTACATATAAGTTGTTGTGTCAGAAGCCTTTGAATACCATTTCATTGTCATCCTCCTTGGTCACTATACTTCCTTTTTCTTGAATAGGCATTGGAAGCCAAGATCACAGAGTTGTCCAACCGAGAGCAAATTGAAACTCAAAGATGACACATAGAGCACATTGGTGATGGAGTTGATATTGCAATCTTTCCTAGACCCTTGACCTTGCCTTTTGAATTGCCACCAAATGTGATCTTCTCTTGGTTGTCAACATCTTCATCAAGTGAGGTGAACATCTGGAGATCTCCAGTCATATGTTGAGTGCAACCACTATCAATTACCCAATGTGATCCACCGGTCATGTAGTTCACCTACACACAAGAGATCAAGCTTGAGATTTAGGGACCCACACTTGTTTAGGGCCCTTGGCCTTCTCTACTAGTTGCTTTGGCACCCAAATCTTCTATGGCCTTAGCTTGTTGGGCGGCCCCATGAAGCTAACCTTGACCATGCCACTCCTGTATTTCCTTACAATGTAGTGAGCATTGAAGGCAAATAGTCTAGCATGCTTGGGCAAGGGTGGTGGTAGTGGTGCCTCACACTCATGAGCAAAGTGTCCTTCTTGTCCACACTCAAAACACCTCTTTGGCCTGGGCTTGCTTGGTTGTTCATGAGTGGCTAGTGACTTGATGAGGTTGCTTTGATGAGCCTTGAAACCAATCCCACTCTTGTCCATCTTCATGACGGTGTTCATAAAAGCTCACTTTGAAGGTCCTTCGCTTTGGTGAACTTGGCTAACCCCTTGGTTAGATGCTCCTTCTCTTTCTTAAGCTTGTTGTTCTCTTGAGTTAGCCTCTTGATGATTCGGTCATTGTTGCTCTCTAACTCTTCCAAGATGAAGGACTCATCTTCTTCTTGCTTATCATACAACAAACCAAGCTTGAGATATTGGTTCTCTTCTTTGAGCAACTTGTTCTCATCTGCAAGCTTCTTATCTTGATCAAGTGACTCAATCACTAAGGTGTTGTTCTTGGCTTGCTCTTGCAATTCTTTCTTGATCTTGGCATTTTCTTTCTTGATCATGATAGTGTCCTCACTCTCGGCCACTACCACATTCTTGCCCTTGCAACCAACACATTTGCTTGTGCTCTCCACAAGTAAGTCATCATAAGATGTGGCTACATCAAGCTTAGCAACATGGTTAGTAGCATTATGTGTTTCATTCATTGCAAGATCATAAGCTATCTCAAGATTATCATAGTTTGCTTTTAGAGTTGTGAACTCTTCTTTCAAAGCTCTATGTCTAGTGATAAGCTCATCATGAACACTCTCAAGTTTATCATGTTTCTCTTTGAGCTCTTTTAAAGAGAGTTTGAGCTCCTTGAGCTTAGTGGTCATGATATCATTTTGATCTCTAACCTCATCACTAGATTTACGCTTTGCTAGAAGTGATTCATTTTCATGTTCAAGCTTGTCATTTTCACTTCTAGTTTTTCTTATGGCTTTAGTGTATTTGTTTAGCAATTGCACAAGTTCATCATAAGATGGTGATTCATACTCACAATCACTCTCACTACTCTTATCCTCACTTTGTACCTTCCGGTCACCCTTGGCCACGAGGCATAGGTGTGTAGAGGATGTAGATGGTGATGAAGAATCAATAGCAATGGCGGCAACCTTCTCGTCATCACTTTCGTTGCCAGAGGAGTCACCACTTGTGCTTTCAATGTCGGTGAGCCAATCACCAACAATGTAAGCCTTGCCATTCTTCTTCTTGTGGTACTCCTTCTTGCCACCTTTCTTCTTGTAAACCTTCTTGTCACTCTTCTCATCATCACTTGAATCATCTTGCTCTTTGTTCTTCTTCTTGTACTTGTCCTTCTTGGGCTTGGGACATTGGTGAGCAAGATGACCAAGATCACCACAATTGTAGCAATCCATCTCGGAGATGGGCTTCCACTTGCTACTTGTGAAGAACTTCTTCTTCTTGGAGTCAAAGTTGACTCCATTTTTGTTGAGCATCTTAAACATCTTGGTGATTCTTCTCACCAAGAGGGCAATGGATGCATCATCATCACTTGAAGTTGATGACTCAACTTCAATCTTCTTGGCTTTGCATTTGTGAGAAGCATTGAGGGCCAAGTCCTTCTTCTCCTTCTTAGCCGATGAGTGAAAGGTCCAAATGGCTAGAGGGGGGGTGAATAGCCTATTTAAAAATCTACAAACTTTACTAAACAAGTGAGTTAGTAAAATAAGTGGCGAAGCTATTCTAGCGCTAGCACAACTAAGCTATGCAAGCCACCTAAACAAGTCTAGCAAGAAGGCTAAACACTAAAACATAACAACTCTATACTAACAAGAACTAAGCTACACAAGCTAAACTAACAAGGTAGGCAAGTATGTAAAGAGAGGAGAGTGATTGTTATACCGACGTTGTAGAGAAGAGATATATCCAATCAATCATATACACAATCACAAGAGAGACCTCGGCAAGAGATGACACAAGATTTTTTACCGAGGTTCACTTGCTTCCCGGCAAGCTACTCCTCGTTGTGGCGATACACCCACTTGATGGATCACGAGCTAATTGGCAATCCAACTAAAGCCGGCCACCAACTAGGATTAGCAATCAAGCAAGGAGATGAGTGGAGGGAGTGTTCTCTAGCTCAATGTATGCCTCAAGTAATCAAATGTGCAAGAGAGAACCCCCTAAAGCCGGCCACCAACTATTTATAGGCCCCTCAAAGAAACTAGCCGTTGGCCACTTTCACTGGGCTGAAATTGGGGGCACCGGACGCTACCAAGTGAGCACCAGACGCTCGACCCCCTCCGTCCGGTGCACTGGTGTTGGCCACGTGTCCTTCCTCGATTTCGCGTGTCTGTTTCTAACGGCTACCTGCAACACACTGGACGCTCCGCAAGTCCACACCGGACGAGTCCTGTAACACCCCAGTGTTATGGTTGCATAAATCATATGCATAACATAAGCATCATCATCTACTGAAGCATATCATGATCTTCATCTACCTTGAGTCATACCTTTCTATGCAAAAATGTGATTTAAATTGTTTAAATAGTCTTCCCATGCTTAGGTATGTGTGAACCATGCTTGTGTTTGTGTTCTATGCCTTGTTAAATAGTTTATCTATACTTAACTCAAACTTGGGAACAATGTTCATGTTGATCACTTCTCCAAAATAATCAGTTAAGTCATACTTACACAAATAGGCCCTAGAAAGCTCTTTTGCTTAGGCTTTTAAAAAGTGTTTCATAAAATGTTTGCATGTCAAAACTTTCTACAGTAAAGTTGTAGCAAATTTTATAAGGAACAAAAGTTATTTTATGGCCATCTCATGAAAATGATCACATCTTGCTCAAACACTGCTTGCAAGGCAAATTTGGGGCTGTCTCCAACACTTAGGAAATTTTCTAAGTCCGGGAACAAAAACAGTTTGCTCGATCGGTTTTGGAAACTCTATATCTTTCAAACGAGGCCGATCTGGCTCTTGCTTTAGTTGGCAATGTTGTAGAACTCGCTTAGAACTCCAACTTTGTCAACTACATCATCTCCTAATTCATTTTGGTTTGGGAGATAATCACCATCGAAGTCGCTCTGTCAGATAATCATCGTTTTCTTTGAATCGGAGCCGAGGTCGTCGACGTGGCCGACCGGCGACAGAGCTCCATCGACATTTGGCACCCGTACGCCACTCCTGGCCCCGCTCGTCAGCTCCCAGCGTGTGCATTACCTCCACAGCGACGTCCTGAGCGAAATGGACGCGTCCATTCTCTCTGCCTCGCCCTCTCTCGCCAGAAACTCGTCCGCAGCGAGCTCACCGTCACGAGCTCACTCCGGCGAGCTCGTGTGCGCTCCTCGCTGCGTCGCACTCCACCAAACTCCGCCTATAGCTTTGCCGTGACCCGCTCTCCATTCTCCACCCGCCATCTCGAGGTGAAACCCACCGGTGAGCCGCCATTTCCTTCTTCCCCCAAATCGGGTCGCCGTGACCTTCTCCGGCGAACTCAATGCCGAGCTCTTCGAAGCCGATCGTCTTCTCTGGTTAGGTCCTAGAGGTCGCTTAGGTTCCTAGCAAGCGTTTGCGCCACTTGGTGGACGCTCTACCGCGCTCATCGTCGCCGGACACGATGCGCAGCGCCGCCGTGTTCGGCCAGAGTTGGGGTCTCCCGTGGCCAGCGCGTTCCACGACGTTTCAAGCCAAGCCGCTTACCTAGAAAGCTTCGCCGTAGTCCTCTGGTGCTGTAGGAAACCCTAGGTCATGCTCTACCGGCCTGAGAGCTCCGGCGTAACACCGAGCACCTCCGCCGACCCGCCATGGTCGACGGCGAGACCCTTCCGGTGGGTCCGCCATGGGGAAAAGGGAATCAATCGAGTCGCTAGAGTCTGGGGATCGCAATGGTGCCCTTGGTTTGGCCGGAGTCCTCGCCGTCGCTGAGAAATCGCCGGCGAGAGTCACCTTGGCTGTGGGGAAGATGACCCTGACATGCAGGGCCCGCTGTCGGTGTCACCTCCCTTCCCTCCTTTTCTTTTATTCAAAATGCTGATTTTTGGTCTTCTTGCAAAAATCATATCTATGGTTCTGTTGATCCAAAAATTGTGAAATCAATTTTGTGGTATTCCTTGAGAGGGCTAGTTTTTAATAAAAATATAAAATGAACCATGTTTCCTAGGAAAAATATTTATTAGGATTTAATCTTGTTATTCATGAGTAAATTCATATCTTGTGTTACACTGCTTATTTTGCTATGAAACTTTTATGGTAGTCTCTGTATAGTACTAGAATGGTATGATAAATATTTCATAATTTTTGGAATATCATATCTATGATATGTAATTTATGTTTGAGATTTGGCTTGTTTTATTAATTAAATCATTTAAAATAATTGGTGCTTATGCTGGTGCTCTACTTTTTGGGCAAACTTTTTTATGGTATTAGTAGCATGTAAATAATCTGAAATCTGTTGTTTGACACCATATAAGTCATGTTTCTGAATTTATGAAATACACACCTTGTCACATGTTAAATGCATATCTTTAATTTGGCATGTGCATTTACTCTGAGAATTTTATGGTGATGTCTTGATGCTATACCTGTGCTTCTGTAATTTTTATAGATTTTTCTGAGCACTTTTACTAGTATCTTGTAATTATACTCCTTTCTAGAATTTAATTAATAAATGCCGTGTTAGTAAATATTTGGAGGTTATCATATGATGTTCTGGCTATCTTGTGGTGTGCTTGTGCTCATAAGCCATGTGGTTGGCATTGTTTATGTTTTGGATATGTCATCAAATAATTAATTAGAGGGATAAAAGGCTGTCCTGGACAGCAAGGGAGTAATATAGTCTTTACTTGTTGCTAACTTGGTTTTCTAGGAGGCTTGTCTAAATCAAAGTTGTTGTAAACTTTATGGACTAGCTGTGGTTTAAATTTGGGATCTTTTGGTTCAGTAGTTTGAAAGTTATGGCTGTTCCAAGTTGGGTTCCAGAAATAGGTGCTCTCTGTTTTTCTGGGACAGAACCTGAAACTTTGTTTAAATGACCTGGTTAACTTATGAATCTTGCTGTGATGCTTAAAGATAAATTGTAGATAATTTCATGAGCTTTCCAGAATGTCCTCACTTAAGTTTGTTGGATCCTTGTAGCAATAGTTATGGTCGGTCTACTGAGTTGTTCTATTTCATGTTGCTTGCTTATAGGTTGACTTGTCTAGTTTATTAATTTATGTGGCTTTCTTGTAAGTGAACTTAAAAGTTTACTCCGTAAATGAGTGCCCAGTGACTTTATCTATGTATCAAGCATTCATCCTTCATTATGCACTTCTTCTTATTCTTTGAACATGCATAGGTGCATCGGACGCGACCGCTTCTTACGAGCTCCAAGTGAACCCCGAAGGCCAGGTGGGCAACCCGGAGGTGGAGGTCCAGCAAGTCGGACCCGAGGAGCCCGAAGAAGAAGTTGAGTGCCCAAATCACGAGCCAGCTTCGTTCGTGAAAGGCAAGCCCCGGAGCATTCTAAGTCTCCCTTTACTTTCGAAAGTTTACTTACTATGTTATATCTATTGCTGCATTAAGTATAGGAGTTAAGATGAAACCTTTGCTACATTTTACTCTATCCTTGTCCAGATAACTTACCACACCCTGGTTAAAGAATTAGGATCGAGTAGCAGCTTAGCCATGCTCTAATCGGTAGAAGTCGGGTGATCTCCTGTCACCTGCGCGATATAGGGTGTGTCGGATAACGATGGTCTATATGTGCTATCGTGGATGGAACCTGATTAAATTGACTTAAGCCGGGTGGAGTTTTGCAAGGCTGCAGTAACTCCGTCTATGGCAGCTAAGGACCAACCGTTGTACGTCCTCTTGTCATGTTGAACCCATGCCTAACACTTAGTTGGCCGGATAACTCGTTCCGACAGCGAAGCCGAGTAATATGACTCAGGCCGGAAGGTCGATAAGTATAAAGTGCGCACTACCGGAGGAAGTGCGGTGTGCGGGGGACCATTGGCGTAAGTCCAAAGGCAGGTGAGTTAAAATTCCTGACCTCCCTGGCAGAGTGGTAGCCCTGGGAGTGCGGCGCTTATCGGAACCGCGATTCCGGAGTCGTATCAAAGGTGACCCGTTGGCTCTCCGGCAGGGGAAGCTTGGGTGAGTGATAGGAATATCCCTCCAGCTGGATAGAAATTCGATTCGAATCGCCGTCTCTCCCGGTTAGTGAGAACTTGACAGAGCAACGGCAAACGTAGCATTCATTAAAGAACTTTGGTTCATGATAATGATGATAGCAAGGAAAAGTATATGATGAACTTGATACGGTTATTATTTGTTTGTAATAATCAAGTGAAGTGCTTTAGTACAGGTGCTAATCTAGTGGTAGGCTGATGATGAATAAATATGATGCTCTCACAATAATTTACTTATAATGTAAGCTTTTGGCAAATGTTGAGTCAACCAGCTCTACTTGATATTAGCCTTGCATGATCCTTGGTGTCTTTTATGTTTTACTAGACGGGTAAGTCTAGCTGAGTACAATCTCGTACTCAGGGTTAATTCCCACCTGTTGTAGATGATATCTTTTATGATGGCTTCTGCAAGACCTGTCTCCATCCCACTGGGGATGAGGACTAACCGTTGGGCACGGTTCTCTAACAAACTCATACCTGTTGCTTTTGGAAGGATGGTGTAAGACTCTGGCAATAACAAGAACTTGTGAACTAAACTTTGGACAAGTGTGTGTAATTATTTTGCTTCCGCTACTTGAACGTGTGTTGTAATAACTCGATAACTCCGATGTGGTGCCGCTTCGACGGCAATGAATGACTATGTAACATTCGCTGTGTTGTGCTGAATTATTACGATCTTGGTTTGTTGCAAGTTGTTTGAAGTCCTTCGTGATTTCAATTGACTACCGGAATTATATGGGCTCAAGTTTGGAAACTTGATTGCTTGTCGATCGTTTCTACACTTGATCTCTTATAATTTGGTCAGTTCTGTGACACGTTCGGTGCACACCGGACTCATGCGCAGAGAGTTCCGCAAACCGCAGGGTCACCGGACGCTAAGCTAGTCCACACCGGGCGCGTCCGGTGCTCACCGGACTCATGCGCAGAGATGGTAGGAGAACCTCCTCACACCGGACGTAACCCACCGGACTCTCTCCGGTGCGTCCGGTGCACTCTGCTACACCTGACAGCTATTGACGGTCCTTAATGCTCACATTTAACCATCAACTAATCATGGAAAAGGATCCAAATGCAACCAACACCCAGACTTAGGGTTTTATCTGACAGAATTCCACGAGTTTTGGTGTTTGCCTATTTCTGCAGGGGGTTCTCAGAAAATATGGAAGAAAGGCCCACACGTCGGGTTTACATAGAGATATTAACGTGCCGTGCAATTTTCTATCATCTAGAAGACTCCAGAAGCCACGGGAACAAAGTGGAAGCCAAGAGGGCTCAGGGACAGGGCGCCCGCCCTCCTATTCTGTCCAATCAGGGTACAACTCGGGGATCATGCTCCACCGACCTAAAGGATCAAGGAAAACCATGCGATTAATGTCGGTTTGATCCGACGGCCCAGATTCATCTGAAAAGACTATATAAGCAAGGCCCCCTGGCCCCTAGAGAGCATACCTCTTCTACAAAATCAAAGTTAGGATTTCAATTCTTCATCCAAGTAGAGAGGATCCCTCTAGTTCATCTAGTTCTAGTTCTAGTTCATCTATTTCTAGTTCTTCTAGTTCTAGTTCTAGTTAGTTCTAGTTGTAATCTAGAAAATAGGGAGAGAGAAGAGGAGAGCGGAGGAGGAGCCGAATCTGTCGGATCTTCCTCAACATTATTCTTTTACAGCAACTGGTTCGTTCTTCATCGTTCTCCAGGTTCTTCAATTCACAATTCCTGAGTTCTTTAATTACTTTTATTTACATTCAAGTTATTTATTGGATTCCCGCTTGCATCAAGTGCTCTAATCTTTGAAACATTAGAGTAGTAATTAATAGATTAGACGTGGTGTTTAGTCTTGCAATTACCTGGAATTGCACCCAATCCTGCGGATTGGTAGCCCTAGGGTAGTGACAGCCCTAACGGTCGACGTATTCCACCTCGTTCGGATCGGTGTTTGTAGGACCGTAGTCAGACCTTCCTAGCCCCCTTCTCATCTCTTTTTGTGGTTAGTGTTCTGATGTCCCGAAATAGATAATCTTCAAGTAATTCTTGATTCTTAGATCAACTAGAGAACTCTCAGGAAACTTCCTCTCTTCCTACCAAAAATAATTATATAGTTATCCTTGGGCGATCTTGGATCTTAATTAGTACACTCACGTTCTCTGTGAAAAATCGATATTCTGGAATACTCCCGGGTGAAAGCTAAACATCGGTATCCGTGCGCTTGCGAATTTTTCTGTTTGCGTTTAAAATACCCAACAAGCTTTCTGGCGCCGTTGCCGGGGAACGGTAGCTGTGCTAGTTTCAAACCAAGTCGTCCGTGTATCCTTTTTCTTTTCCTTTTTTATCACACTCACCTTACCATTTTCACCACACCACATGGATTTCACTCTAAGCATTAATGAGCATGGAATTTATTTCATAGCCACTTCATTTACTCCATGCTCATATGCAACATCTTCCCAATCTTTTGGTTTTTCCAACATCAGCACATTCGAGATCTCCAAACCCCTCATCCTTTCTATTTATAAAAACTTTAAAAGGGCGGTTGTCGATGCATATGTCTATATTAAATATTGCAGATCTCGTCGAGTTGATCTTGATATAGGTCAGCGTTGGAGGGGAAACCACTTCACTGACATAAATTGATGGTTTTCCAAGGACAAGCTTAGTGTCCTAAAACAAGCACTGATCAGATTGTAACATGAGCTTTTAATTATTTGCAACATTACCTTGTGTGTTGAGCATATAAGGATAATTGTAAAAATATTCCTTCAAGTATTCTTGTCACTAACCTTTCCAGGATTGGAGCAAGAAGATCGGATGAATGACAAGCACAAGGTATGTCCAACCAATCATCATGCAACATTGAATTAAATTCATCCAATCTTGAATTTTGCAAAATTCAAGCTTGGGGGAGTACTTCACATCAAAACATCCTTTGCCATGTTGCTATGTTGGTTGTCCCTACCTTTGAGACATGCTCAATTTGTTAAACACTAATCATTCTACTTCATCTCCACTTGAGTAGATCTCTATAAATGCTCGCATGCTACCTCTATTTGCTTTAGTATATGTCTATGTTTGGAGCAGTTTCATTTATCTCTTAATTAAGCTTGGTGCTTAGTTTAGGAATGATGATCTTACTTCCAAGGGGTTTTAAATTAAGCATGGTGCTTAGGTTAAGATGCCCTCCTAAATCAAATTAGACATGGTGTCTAGGTTGATTTTTGAGCCGATAGTATGCTATAGTAGATATTGGATATTTTGTTGGACTAACCCCTGCAGGAAAACTTTCAATATCGACCTGGGAAGTCCTGAGATAAACTCACATTGGAGACAAAGAGAGAGACACATGAAGTTTAACAATTTACACAAGGAAAGCATAGCTCACAAGAGATGATCCATGGAGGGTGCCACAAACACGATGCACAACCGCTAAGAGAGGAAAGCTTCCACAAGGTGATACTGTACCATCACTCTTCAAGTAAGGTAACATCTTAAGGTACTTGACTATCACTTTTACAAGCTTCTCCTTATTTCTGGCGTTCACATGAATAAAAGAGACAAACATGTATGATTTACAACTCTAGACTAACCAACCCAATCGATTCAATATGTTTAGTCCTTCCATCTTTGTGATCCCACACTCCTAACCATAGAGCTAAAATGTTGCACATTCAATCTTTGGAAGATATAAACAAAACATAAATATAGATAGATTATCTTTCCATAAGGTTGAGCAATCTGATCTAAAAAATGTTTTAAATGCTACACTCATTATCCATCAACTTTGTCTTGCTCACTATGCTTGAGGTTAGAGAAGAACAAATACACTTTTGGTTCTGTTGGTGTTTTCCACCAACAGGGCCCATGCACGATCTGTGCCTTGTCTTTATGAGCAGGTACACTTCGAGCAAAATATGAAGGAGTTTTACAACTCCCAGACTCCACCAAGTGAAGAACCTAGATCTACGAGCACAAACACACTGGAGATACTAGACACTCAGGCAATCACTGCCCTGAGATGCTTGAGGACGTAAACTACAACAACAACAACTACTACTACAACCATCCTCAACAAAATCAAGGTTGGACTCAACACAGGCCTAACTACTCAGAGGCGATCCAGGACACCCTGTCATCCCGATCTCCATCGGCATGGTGGACTTCCCAGAAGCACTCTGCGACTTTGGCTCCAGTGTCAACATTATGCCCAGGTTTCCCAAAGGGAATATTGAAGAACCTCCGCGTCCGAGTTGGTACCTTGTACGCTCCAGCAGACTTCATGGTGATAGAGACTGGTACTGATGAGAGGGCACCCATCATCCTAGGGAGGCCATTCCTGAACACCTTAGGAGCTGTCATCTACGCTAGTGCTGCCAAGATCAGTTTCTACATCAAGGGGAGGAAGGAGACGTTTTCCTTCAAGAACAAGGCTACACAAATCCTAGAGCAATCCTGACATGAACCAAGGAAGAGGACCAACAGGAGGAACAGGAACAAGCAAATGTGGACCAAGTCAGCTAAGATGGTCACTGCAGTTCGAGGAGGTCAAAATCGTCGATTTAAGTCACCATTCCTGACCAAAAAGGATGACCCAGGTATGCCAAGCATCCAGTGCTCCATTAATGGATACAACTTGCAGAAGACGCTTTGCGACACCGGATCAGGCGTCAACATAATGGCCGCAGTCACCTATCAACTCCTGTTCAGAACCGTGCCCCTAAAACCGACATACATTCAGCTCCAGATGGCAGATCAGACATTCTGAAAGTTTATTGACATGGGAGAAGACGAGTATGATCCACCCATCATCCTTGGGAGACAGTTCCTCAGCACCGTTAAAAAAATCATCTACATTGGAACCGGAGAAGTCCACATGAACTTCCCCTCTGAGAAGGTACGCCACTATTTTACTGACCCTATCTATATAGTTGAAGACTCTAAGCAGGTCAGGACAAGAAGAAGACGACGCAACCGCAACCAAAGAAGGCAAATCATCAAGGATGGATGGGCGGACTACGAAGGAGAAGTGGTAATGTCTGAAGACAGACAGCTTGAACAGAACTGTCCTGAGAAGACCGTAGCACCAAGTCAGGTGTGGAGAGAGAAGATAGTTATACATGAAGAGCAGGCACCACCGGAACCACCGACTACGCCATCCAGCGAATCCCAGGACGACTGAGAAAATGGAGAGTCCCGTTTGGAGGACTTAAAAACACCAAACGCCTTGCCAAGAGCTTTGTTGTCTATTTGAGCTCCACAGAATTCAAGGATCAAAGAAGACTAGCAGACGGAGGACATCCTAATCGCTGTTAGAGTGCTGCCAACATTCAAATTCACCTCCGCCACCTCCTAGCTACATCAGAAGAAATTACGTCAAAATCCAGCTTGGGGGAGAGCACCCGCATTTATCCAGCTAAGTGTTCTACTCACGTTTATATTTTACTCAAATAATAAAAAGATGCATAAACATAAAAACCCAAATAATGATTTAGTGCTTATATATAACTTTGCTTAGTTTGCTAAATAAATAAATAAATAAAGTTTGCTATGAACCCTCATGATAAGCTCTCACATAGAAATGATGAATAATTGCTCTGCCATGACTAGTTCTCAAAATTAAAATCTCTCTCAAGTTTAGGCATGACTTGTATTAATTAAGATTTGCTCTAAACCTGAACTTGTGGGGAGAGTACTTGATCTGAAGTCTAAGTCGTTAACGGATATGATATGGGAAGGTTGAGCTGCCGTTTATCTGTTCCTAGAGATGCTAGAATTCTGGAGAACTTTATCTTTGAAAATCTTTAAAATGTTGCATGATGAGTTCCTGTATGATGAGAGTTTAAATTCCTACCACAGCCATATATACATGCTTGCTAAACTTTGAGCCACACATTTACTTTACTGCTTATGAGCATTGAGTGTGATCAAGCTGTGTAGACCGTTAGGAGCTTGTCATGTGGTTAAATCAAGATTCACTTGCACGTTCACTCACACATGCTGCTTCTACTCCGAAAGTACGCATCCACATACATCCATCCATTTCCATCTCCAGAATCACCCAAAAATATTCTACTCTTATCTAGGAGAGAATAGCCAAAAATAATATCCTATCCCTGTTATTCCTCGTGAAATAAATGCTCGAGATATTTTGGTTACTACCACTTGCTACATTATTCTAGGAGGATGAGTGCTCTGAAAAAAAGTGAATACGAGGAAATAAAAAGGGGCAAGTGCTCGGAACCTCGAAGAAAAGAAAAAGTGAGACGAGAGGTAAAAATGGACAAGTGTCCGACAGTAGAATTAGGGGTACAAGATACCCACCTGAGAGAAAAGAAAAAAAAGAGAAAATATAGAGCATCTCATTCCCCTCAAAAAGCTTCAAAGTGCAAGAAAGGTATGTATCCCCTCAAAAGAGCAAACGTAGAATTAGACTTCCACCATTGTTATCACCATCATCACCACTGTTATCACCATTCATTCGCCACACATGCATATCTTGATTTGACGTATTGACTTGATCTTCTGGATCCATGGTTTGACTATGCAATAAATGTCTTGTAACTATGTATTAGCTGTCTCCCACCTATGAGGTCCAGATATCAAAAGCCTTATTAGAGTAGGGTGAGAGAGAAGGCAATGCCACTATGCCTCATACCAAAAATACCACATACTTTGAGAGAAGGCATACACCTTTATTGCCATGGTAAGGATCCAGAAATACCATAAAAGAGAGACTAGAGAGAGTCATACAAGGAATCTCTGAGTTTAATTTGAAAATCTGCAAAAACTCCAGAGCTATAGTTAATCAAAGAACAAGAGACGTGGCGCTTGACTAGAACGTTCTATCTTTTAACTGCTCAAGACACAAGTGATGGTTGCAAGCCTCATGGTGGAAGGTAAAATGAGTAAGTTTAAGTCTTAACAGTTTACCCTAACCGAGAGATGAGAATTTTGTTTCAACGCATGTGTATCTTTAAGGCATGAAACCACTGCAGAAACTCTTGAGTCCATCTTTGCTCACGGACGAGCAAAGGTTAAGCTTGGGGGAGCTTGTTGACTGTCCTTAATGCTCACATTTAACCATCAACTAATCATGCAAAAGGATCCAAATGCAACCAACACCCAGACTTAGGGTTTTATCTGATAGAATTCCATGAGTTTTGGTGTTTGTCTATTTCTGCAGGGGGTTATCAGAAAATACGGAAGAAAGGCCCACACGTCGGGTTTACATAGAGATATTAACGTCCCACGCAATTTTCTATCAACTAGAAGACTCCAGAAGCCACGGGAACAAAGCGGAAGCCTAGAGGGCTTAGGGACAGGGCTGCCGCCCTAGTCCTCAGGGCGCCCGCCCTCCTATTCTGCCCAAAAAGGGTACAACTCAGGGATCATGCTCCACCGACCTAAAGGATCAAGGAAAACCGTGCGATTAATGTCGGTTTGATCCGACGGCCTAGATTCATCTGAAAAGACTATATAAGCAAGGCCCCCTAGCACCTAGAGAGCATACCTCTTCTACAGAATCAAAGTTAGGGTTTCAATTCTTCATCCAAGTAGAGAGGATCCCTCTAGTTCATCTAGTTCTAGTTCTAGTTCATCTAGTTCTAGTTCATCTAGTTCTGGTTCCTCTAGTTCTAGTTCTAGTTAGTTCTAGTTGTAATCTAGAAAATAGGGACAGAGAAGAGGAGAGCGGAGGAGGAGCCAGATCTGTCAGATCTTCCTCAACATTGTACTTTTGCAGCAACTGGTTTGTTCTTCATCGTTCTCTTGGTTCTTCAATTCACAATTCCTGAGTTCTTTAATTACTTTTATTTACATTCAAGTTATTTATTGGATTCCCGCTTGCATCAAGTGCTCTAATCTTTGAAACATTAGAGTAGTAATTAATAGATTAGACGTGGTGTTTAGTCTTGCAATTACCTGGAATTGCACCCAATCCTGCGGATTGTTGTGGTAGCCCTAGGGTAGTGACAGCCCTAACGGTCGACGTATTCCACCTCGTTTGAATCGGTGTTTGTAGGACCGTAGTCAGAGCTTCATAGCCCCCTTCTCATCTCTTTCTGTGGTTAGTGTTATGATGTCCCGAAATACATAATCTTGAGGTAATTCTTGATTCTTAGATCAACTAGAGAACTCTCAAGAAACTTCCTCTCTTCCCACCAAAAATAATTATATAGTTATCCTTGGGCGATCTTGGATCTTAATTAGTACACTCACGTTCTCTGTGGAAAATCGATACTCTAGAATACTCCCGGGTGAAAGCTACATCGGTATCCGTGCGCTTGTGGATTTTTCTGTTTGCGTTTAAAATACCCAACAACAGCACACCGGACGCTAAAGGCCAGTGTTCGGTGAGTGTTTTCTCACTGAGAAACACTCCCGCGACTTTTCCAAAATTTCCCACCGGCGCAATAGAAAATATACACTTATTTTTCTCAAAAGCGCCGAATCCCTAACCCTAGGAACTCCACCTCCTTTGCAAAAGTGCTAACACCAACAAGTGTCCACCACCAAAGTGCATGTGTGTTAGCTTTTCACAAACATTTTCCCAAAGGAGTTAAGTTAGCATTTTACTAGATCCTAATGCATATGCTCAAGATGTAGACCTAGTAGCACTTGATTAGAGAGATAACCGTGATTTTCCCTCTTGATAGTCGGCTATCTATCTTAAACACGGTCAATCACTTCTCTACTCATCTTAGACTGGCAAAAGTAAAACCCTATGTTTATACCTTTGCCTTGATAACTTTGCTCCTCGTATATCACCATGATCTTCACTTCATGCTTCATCCCTTTGTGATCATGTGGCCACCTTTCCATGCCTCCATGCACCTTCATCACATGTGTTGCTATGCCTAACTCAAATCACTTAAACACAAGGCGTTAACAACTTGGTGTCATTAATTACCAAAACCAAACTTGGGCTTTCAATCTCCACTTTTTTGGTAATTGATGACAACCATCACAAAGATATGAAATGAAAACATAAGGAACTTGAATTGTTTGTCCAAAGCATTTTAATCATGAGACAAGGTTGGACAAACATTTCAATTTCGGTTTTGGTAGTACTAGCTTCCCCTACATATGTCCTTCCATGAGTTTGGTTCAGGTTTGCACATATGCATGAATTGGAATTTTGGGAGATTTATTACTACCAAAATGATGCTAAGGTATATAGAATGGACCTTTGAAGCTTGATACCAATCGGAGTTGCCAATATACCATCCTTAGCACCAATGTAGCTAGACATACATCAAAAACTCAAGATACCTCGTGAGATCACATTATATGTCTAGATAACACATGAAAATAAAACTCTATGCTAGAATTCAAAGCATCATTCAAGTTTTATTTCTAGCAAGCTCCAATCAAACAAGAGTTGTGAATTTAAACTTACAATGCAACACCTCATTATGTTAGTGCACATACAAATGCAAAAAATGGTTCATGAGCTTGCTCCCCCTATTTTTGTGCTCAAGTTTTAATTTTATCTCTCCCCCTTAAGCACTTTTCTCACCCTTTATGACTTTATCTTTGTTTCTCTCCCCCTTTGTCATCAATGACCACAAAGGTTCAAATTTTAGTGAGAATTAAGTCAATCAATGTGAGGGTCAAATTATGGTTCAATCTAGATCACTTGCCTAGAACATGTAATTCGGTTTGATCCAAGAACAAGCTTTTTCACACCTCATGAAGTATACGGGTTATCTTGACCATGTTGAATTACACATCATAAGCTTATATTCTAGATTCAACACTATGCTTGCAAGCTCACAAACATGTCATATGCTACCACTAGATCAAGCAATCATAAAGACAATAGTGGTACCATACATACATCAAAATCTTTTGATTTTCATGAATGAGCCAATTTGTCATGCAAACATGTCTATATGTTCTAACCATGTCCTCAGCAAAGTATGAATGCTATGTCAACCAACTTTACCTTGCTTTGTTGAAGGAGAGGCATGTCATATAAAAGTGGGGGTGCACTCATCTCAAGTTGGAGAAGTCAAGTATGTTCAATTCATTTCTCAACTTGCAAAATCTCTTCTCATCAAGTGGCTTTGTGAAGATGTCGGCTAGTTGATCTTTGGTGCCGATGCTTTCAATGCTAATATCACCCTTTTGTTGACGGTCCCTTATGAAATGGTGCCTTATATCAATGTGCTTGGTTCTTGAATGTTGAACTGGACTTTGTGTCATCTTGATTGCACTTTCATTGTCACATAGCAAAGGCACATTCTTGAATTTGATTCCAAAGTCATTCAAGGTAGCTTTCATCCAAAGCAATTGTGCACAACAACTACCGGCACTAATGTATTTGGCTTTGGCCTCGGCAGTTGATAGTGCAACACTGTTTTGTTTCTTTGATGACCATGAAACTAGAGACCTTCCTAGGAATTGACAAGTGCCACTTGTGCTCATTCTATCAATCTTGCATCCACCATAGTCGGAGTCCAAATATCCAATCAACTCAAAGTTTGACCCCTTGGGATACCATAATCCAACATCATGAGTGCCCTTAAGATACCTCAATATCCTCTTGGTTGCCTTCAAGTGACTCTCCCTTGGTAAAGCTTGATATCTCACACACTTGCTCACACTAAACATCACATCCGTCCTTGATGCGGTGACATAGAGCAAACTTCCAATCATGGACCGATATAGCTTTTGATCTACCATGTTGCCACTTGCATCACTACCTAATTGATCATTTGTGCCCATAGGTGTGCTCATTGGTTTAGCTTCTTGCAACCCAAACTTCTTGATCATGTCCTTGATGTACTTGCCTTGACTTATAAAAGTACCATCCTTCATTTGCTTGATTTGAAGACCAAGGAAGTAACTAAGCTCTCCAATCATGGACATCTCAAACTCATTTGCCATCATTCTTCCAAACTCTTCACAAAAGTCTTGATTGGTTGATCCAAAGATGATATCATCAACATAGATTTGCAACACAAACAAGTCATTGCCTAGCTTCTTGGTGAAGAGGGTAGTGTCAACTGTGGACGGTCCTTAAGTATCAAATTTAATTATCAAATAAATAAAGAAAAGGATCCAAATGAAATCAACATCTAGATTTAGGGTTTTATCTGACAGAATTCCATGAGTTTTGGTGTTTGTCTATTTCTGCAGGGGGTTATCAGGAAATATGGAAGAAAGGCCCACACGTCGGGATTACGTAAAGATATTAACGTGCCGCGCAATTATCTTACATCTAGAAGACTCCAGAAGCCACGAGACCGAAGTGGAGGTGAAATGGGGCCTGACCCTGGGCGCCCGCCCAGTTGGTCAGGGCGCCCGCCCTGCCCCTGAGTCCAATCAGGACTCTGCTTTGTGGGAGATTTCCACCGACCTAAAGGATGAATCTAAACCGTACAATCTATGTCGGTTTGATCCAATGGCCCATATTCACTTGAAGGGACTATAAAACCAGACCCCCTGGCCCCTGGAGGAGAGAGCCTCTCAACCCTAATTCATTGTTCCATCAAGGGAGAAGAAGCCTCTGATCAAGATTAGAGCCACCACATCAATTAGATATATAGATTAGCATAGCTACATAGGATTAGAACTAGAAGGAGTCAATCTTCGATTGGTTTCCAGATCTGTCAAGAGGATTCTTGGTAATTCTCTAATTGTGCTTCTAATTGCTTTCTAATTATCTTTGTTGTTCAATATTATGAATATGACTTTGTTCTACTTCAATATATTGCTTATGACTTTGCTCTACTTGCTTCTATTCAAGATTATATTGTTCTTAGTTTATCATAGTTATGTACTTGGCTTAGTTAGATTGGATCTATATACATGTTTAGGATCGTATAGCGTTTATCCATCGGATCCATGGGTAAATGATAGATATTGTGTAGGCGTGGTGCTTATACCGTATTTATCTGCGATTGTACCCAATATGCCAGATCGTGGGGTGGTTCGTGATAGTGACAGCTTCATTGATTCTTATATAGTCCCCCTCTCATGTATTGGGCTGGCAGAGCAACATTATTACAGGGGAGTGATTGCTATGTTTCTCATATTCCTTGCTAATATCACTATGCATGGGCGTAGTCTTGTCTCGCAATGATTGCTAAGTATGCTTGCACTAACTATGATATGCTAGACTATATAGTTGAGAATAACTTAGGGAATATTCTTGTAGTTCGTTCTAATACCATGCTAATGACTTTCTAGAGTATCTAATTGAGGTGCTTATCATATTTATTATGTGGCTAGATTAGATTAATTATCCTTGTCACTATTATTATTTAATATATCTTTTATGTGAAACTTATCCCTGTATGAAGAGTTAGATAAATGTTCTCAATTATACATGCAATGATAGATGCTCAATCTTATATTCTATTCTGTAATCAATAGTGATGATTGCTAATCCCTTCCCAGTGGTAAAAATATAAATAACGATACCTGGAATACTTCCCGGTTAAAATGCTACATCGGTATTAATCTGTGCGCTTGCAGATCCCATTCATTATTTATTTAGAAGAGCAATTGCATATTTCAATACCGCGTCTCTTATATCATGCTGGGGATGACAACTTGGCTTAAGTGGTGTGAGGGATAGGTTTGGCATTTTTGGCACCGTTACTAGATTTAGAGAACTTAGTCTACTTTTGGTAATGATGTTAAGAATACCCAACAAGCATTTTTGGCGCCGTTGCCGGGAAAGGTTGATTACCAATCAGGAATGGAATAAAAGATTTTGAGTTATCATTCGCATCACTAATATGATTGAGCTTATCTATTCTCTCATACAGTTTTACCCCGATATTTTTCTATTTTATCTTATGCAGGGGAATGTATGAATAGAAGACATCTTCTAGGAAATTTTGTTGACAATCCCGAAGCATTATTCAAGAAGACGAGAGCCAAGAAGAAATCATCAACACTTCACGAAGAAGCTTCATCCAATCAAGAAGATCACCAGAACTTGTCTTCAGAGTTCGAAGCCATGGCAAACAAATCAATCCGCGAGTTCTCAGCTCCCACTACGGACAACATCCGCACTGGACCTGCTGTAGAGATCGATGGCAACTTTGAGCTCAAGCCTGGACTTATCAACATGGTGCAATCAAACCAGTTCTGTGGGAAGGCACACGAAGATGCTAGTGCTCATTTACATCACTTCCTGGAGATTTGCAACACATTCACCATATCAGGAGTTTCCAAAGACGCTATACTACTTCGCCTCTTCCCATTCTCACTGTTAGCAAGAGCGAAGCAGTGGTTCTACGCTACAAAGGAGAAGAATACTACGTGCGCACTCTGCTCAACAAACTTCCTGGCAAAGTTCATTCCCATGGGCAAGACCAATGCTCTCCGTGGGAAGATTACAAGTTTTCAGCAACAAAATGATGAATCTGTTCCAGAAGCATGGGAGCGCTTTCAAGACTACATCCTAGAATGTCCCCATCATGGAATGGAGAGTTGGCTACTGATGCAGACGTTTTATCATGGGCTCGGCAACAGTGCCCGAGAGACCATGGATGCTGCAGCTGGAGGAGCATTCTTATCACTTACTATACCACAAGCCACAGCTCTTGTGGAGAAGATGGTGTCCAATCAAAGCTGGAATGAAGAGAGGACCCAGACACGCAAGAGAGGCGGAGGTATGCATCAGCTGAAGGAGGTAGACATGCTGTCTGCAAAGCTAGACCTGCTCATGAAGAAGCTCGACGATAGAGCTGGAGACAAGAAAGAAGTTATGCACATCTACGACTCTCACATGACTTGTGAGGAGTGTGGAGACACTGGACACTCAGGCAACCACTGCCCTGAGATGCTTGAGGATGTGAACTACATCAACAATTACAACAACAACTACTACAACCGTTCTCAACAAAATCAAGGTTGGAATCAACAGAGGCCTAACTACTCATGTAATTATCAAGGTAACAATTCTTATAACAATACTAATAATTTTCCACCTTTGAGAGAGTTAGTGTCTAATCAAGGTAAGCTAATGGATAACCTATCTAAGAAATTGGAATCTAATGATAAAATGCTAGAAAATATAAATAATAGAATGGATAATTTCTCTACTGCCATCAAGAATCAAATTAGCTTTAATAAAATGATTGAATCCCAGTTAAATCAAATAGCTGCTGCCGTTCCTACTACTAACCCCGGTATACCATCACAACCGGAAGGATTAGAATCTGCAAATCTTGTAGACATGTTTGATGCAGGTAATTGGAGTAACCCCGTCACTTAATTCTCTACTGACCTTATGCCGGTCAAGAGAGGCGATCCAGGACGCCCCGTCATCCCGATCTCCATCGGCATGGTGGACGTTCCAGAAGCACTCTGCGACTTTGGCTCCAGTGTCAACATTATACCCAGGGTACTCTATGAAAAATTCTTTACATATCCTTTATTAGAAACAACCATGTGTTTGCAGTTTGCAGATCAGACGATAACTTTTCCAAAAGGAATATTGAGGAATCTTTGTGTCCGAGTTGGTACCTTATATGCCCCAGCAGACTTCGTAGTGGTAGAGACCGGAAATGATGAGAGAGCACCCATCATCTTAGGGAGGCCATTCTTGAACACCACGGGAGCTATCATCTACGCTAGTGCTGCCAAGATCAGTTTCTACGTCAAAGGGGAGAAGGAGACATTTTTCTTCAAGAACAAGACTACACAAATTCAAGATCAATCCAGACGTAAATTAAGGAAGAGGACCAACAGGAGAAACAGGAACAAGCAAGTGTGGACCGAGTCAGCTAAGATGGTCACTGTAGTTCATGGAGGCCAAGATCAACAACTTAAGTCACCATTTGTGACCAAGAAGGACGACCCAGGAATGCCAAGCATTTACTGCTCCATACATGGATATAGCTTCTACAAGACGATTTGTGTCACCGGATCGGGCGTCAACATAATGGCCGCAGTCACGTATCGGCTCTTGTTCGGGACCATGCCACTAAGACCAACATACATTCAACTCCAGATGGCAGATCAGACATTCCGAGAAGTCAAAGGAATAGTATCTGATGTCCCAGTCAAAATAGACGATCACTTTGTCTACACAGACTTTAAAGTTATTGATATGGGAGAAGATGAATACGATCCACCCATCATCCTTGGAAGACCGTTCCTTAGCACCGTCAAAGCAATTATCTACATTGGAACCGGAGAAGTCCATATGCACTTCCCCTCAGAGAAGGTACGCCGTTACTTTACTGACCCTAACTATATCGTTGAAGAATCTAAGCGGGTAAGGAAAAGACGCAACCGCAACCAGAGGAGGCAGATCATCAGGGACGGATGGGCAGACTATGAAGGAGAAGTTGTAAGATCAGAAGACATAGAGTTTAAACAGAATTATCCAGAGGAGATTGAAGCACCGAGTCAGGTATGGAAAATGAAGATAACTATACAAGAAGAGGAGGCGCTGCCGGAAGTACCGACTACGCCACCCAACGAGCCTCAGGACGATTAAGAGAATGGAGAGTCCCGTTCGGAGGACTTAAAAACACCGAACGCCTTGCCAAGAGGTAAACTTGGTAGTTATCCTTTCCCTTTCAATTATTCAAATAGTTTACTTAGTTAATTAAGTTCACACTATCCTAAAAAGAAAAAAAAAATATGAAAAACTATAAGCCTCATGTGAGTAGACGAGTGGCATAAAACCCATAAGTACATTCACTGTGGTGGCATAAAAATAAAATAAATATTTTTCTGCTTTATAAAAACAAAAATATAAAAACAGGGAGTAATAATTATTGAGGAGTCTCAACATAATAAAGGCTAGATATTTATGCTAACACTTAATCAGTTCCACAAGCTTTGTTGTCTATTTGAGCTCCACAGAATTTAAGAATCAAGAAGACTAGCAGACGGAGGACATTCTAATCGCTGTCAGAATGCTGCTGACTTTCAAATACACCTTTGCCACCTGCTAGCTACATCAAGAGAAATTACGTCAAAATTCAGCTTGGGGGAGAGCACCCCCATTTATCTCGCTAAGTATTTCTATCTATCTTTATACTTATATTATATTAGAATATTAAAATACATAGCTATAAAAAAACCATATAAAGAGTTTGTGCTTATATATATATTGGTCTTTTGCTTAGTATGTTTAATAAATAAATAAAGTGGCTATGCTAATCTGTATCTAAATAAAACTTAAGCATGGATATGATGAATAGTTGCTCTGCCTAATTTGCACATTTTAAGTTCTCTCTCATGTTTAGATATAACTGTTATAATTTAAGGCTTGCTCTAGACCTAAACTTGTGGGATGAAAACTTGATCTGAAGTCTAAGTTGTTAACGGATATGATATGGGAAGGTTGAGCTGTTGTTTATCTGTTCCTAGAGATGCTAGAATTCTGGAGAATTTTATTTTTGAAAATCTTTAAAATGTTGCATGATGAGTTCCTGTATGATGAGAGTTTAAATTCCTACCACAGCCATATATACATGCTTGCTAGACTTTGAGCCACACATTTAATATTTACTGCTTATGAGCATTGAGTGTGGTCAAGCTGTGTAGACCCTTAGGAGCTTGTCATGTGGTTAAATCAAGATTTCACTTGCACGTTCACTCATATATGCTACTTCTACTCCGGAAGTACCATCCACATATATCCATCCATTTCCATCTCCAGAATCACCCAAAAATATTCTACTCCTAATCCGGGAGAGAATAACCAAAAATATTTATGTTTCCCCTTGTGAAATAAATGCTCAAGTTATCTTGTTACTACCACTTGCTATATTATCTCAAGAGATGAATGCTCTGAAAAAAAAGAGAAAAAGAAAAAAGATACGAGGAAATAAAAAGGAGCAAGTGCTCGGAACCTCGAAAGAAAAGAAAAAGTGAGACGAGAGGTAAAAATGGACAAGTGTCCGACAGTAGAATTAGGGGTACAAGATACCCACCTGAGAGGAAAGAAAAAGAAGAGCATCTCATTCTCCTCATAAAGTTTCAAAAAGCAAGGAAGGTATGTATCCCCTCAAAGAGCAAAGTAGAATTAGACTTCCACCACCATTGTTTCCACCATTCTTATCACCATTATCATCATACACCATTCATTCGCCACACATGCACATCTTGATTTGGCTTATTGATTTGTTTCTTTGGATCCATGGTTTGACTATGCAATAAATGTCTTGTAAGTATGTATATTTTATCTCCCACCTATGAGCTCCAGATATTAAAGCCTTATTAGAGTAGGGTGAGAGAGAAGGCAATGTCACTATGCCTCAAACCACAAATACTACATATCTTGAGAGAAGGCATATACCATCACTGCCTTGGTAAGGATCCAAAAATACCACAAAAGAGAGACCAGAGAGAATCATACAAGGAATCTCTGAGTTTTATTTGAAAATCTACAAAAACCCCAGAGCTATAGCTGATCAAGAATGATAGACATGGCACTTGGCTAGACTGTTCTATCTTTTAACTACTCAAGATAGAAGTGACGGTTACAAGTCCCATGGTGAAGGTAAAGTAAGTAAGTTTTAAGTCTTGACAGTTTACTCTAACTCAGAGATGAGATCTTATTTAAGAGCATGTGTACCATCAATTTTTTAAAGATATTGCAACAACTTATGATCCATAGCTGAGTCTATCCTTGCTCAGGGACGAGCAAGAGGTAAGCTTGGGGGAGTTTGTTGACGGTCCTTAAGTATCAAATAAATAAAGAAAAGGATCCAAATGAAATCAACATCTAGATTTAGGGTTTTATCTGATAGAATTCCACGAGTTTTGGTGTTTGTCTATATCTGCAGGGGGTTATCAGGAAATATGGTAGAAAGGCCCACACGTCGGGATTACGTAAAGATATTAACGTGCCGCGCAATTATCTTACATCTAGAAGACTCCAGAAGCCACGAGACCGAAGCGGAGGCGAAACAGGGCCTGACCCTGGGCGCCCGCCCAGTTGGTCAGGGCGCCCGCCCTGCCCCTGAGTCCAATCAGGACTCTGCTTTGCGGGAGATTTCCACCGACCTAAAGGATGAATCTAAACCATACTGTCAGCGTCTAGACTCACGGTCTAGGCACTAACAAGTATAAGTCTGCGTGACTGACCAAGCTTGGATGGTGATGCAAGTGAGACACAGAGAGTTTATGCTGGTTCGGGCCGAGGATGCCCTACGTCCAGTGTGGCGGTGGATTCTGTATAACCTTGCACCCAAAGGTGCTTGCAGTAGGGGGTACAAGCTGGTTGCGAGAGAGGGCTAAGTCCCAGGTCTCGGCTTGGTGTGGACAGAGTGCGGGCTGTTGCTCTGTGAAAGAGTGTGGTGTGCGTGCGTGTTTTTCTGAACCTGTGCGTTCCCTCCTTAGTTGTGAACCCTGGCTCCCCTTTTATAGTCCCAAGGGAAGGCCAGGTATTTACATGAGTAGATTTCTTTCATTGAAGGGTGAAAACACAGTCCCGACCCTGTTGAGGCTGGTCCATCTCGTCCTTGAGGGATGGTTGACAGCATGGCTACTCCTGTAGAGGGTTACCGAACCCTGTAGGGGTCACGGGGTCGGATCGCCGGTACTGCTGCATATCCTGTCAACAGTGGGAAATGACCGCAAATAGTGGTGCTGATTTACCTCACCCATTCCCTTTCTATTGTGCGGTAGCGTGCTACAGTGAACAGGGGTAGGGGTGTATAGTGACAGAGGTTAGGCCACAGTGACCGGGGTGGTTGAAACAGTCATCGCCTTGCCCTGCCGCGTTATGGGGGCCGTCGCGTCCGTCATGTCGGGGGAAGTCTTGTTACCCAGGTGGAGTGGGGTCCGAGACCCTGAGAGGTCGGGCGAGTCGGAACTGGCGTCCGAGGCCCTGAGGGGTCGGGCGAGTCGGAACTGGCGTCCGAGGCCCTGAGGGGTCGGGCGAGTCGGAACTGACGTCCGAGGCCCTATCGGGTCGGGCGAGTCGGAACTTGCATCCGAGGCCCTGATGATTGTAATTAGTATGTTTTTTTTGTGTCTTTTAGCTGCTCTGATTTGGGTACCCCTTATTATGATACCCAACAGTAGCCCCCGAGCCTCTGAAGGGGTAGGTTTTCCTCTTTAGAGGTTCCTTCCCCGGGGACTGCTTTGTAGCTGACTAGGAGCCTTTCACTCTTCTCCGGGGGGTGCGCGCGAGCGCACCTGCCGGGTGTAGCCCCCGAGCCTTTTGGAGGAATGGTGTCATTCCTTCAAAGGCTTTCACTCCTTGACGGCTTTAGTTTGGAGTGTTTCAAGGGATAGGTTGCGTGTTCTTTACACGTAGTGCCTGTTCCCATGGTGCGAGGAAGTCCCCGAGCCCTTTCCCCGTAAGGGTCGATCAGGTTCTTTCTCGTCTTGTAATTACGTCCCTCATTCTTCCTTTCGCTCGGAGGAGGGGTGGGTCGTGCCGTACTACCCTCGACGGGCGAGTGACGACGCTTCCCGGGAGCTGCAGGCGGGTAAATCCAAGTGGATGTCCGAGTCCCGTTCGATAGGGGTCGGCTAGTGGCCTTATGGGCACATCTCAAAAAGTACCCGAGGGCAGTCACGGTGGATGTCGGAACCGTTCGCTAGGTCCCGAGGGCTCGATGCCTCCCTCGATGCGATCCCACTCTAGTGACACCCGCATGGGTCTCGGATATGACTTGCAAAGATGCGCCGACTCCCTGTAGGGTTCGGACCTTGGCCTCTATTGTGCTCATCTTCAGTCATCCCTCGCTCAGTTATCCTGAGGCGACTGTTCGAACCTGCGTTGCAGGTCAGTCTCGCAACCTCTGGAACGTAGGTGGCCATGGCCTGGGGATTTTAGGCCTCGAAAGGCTTTTTTCAGACTCGTTTTATAATGTTAGGGGTCGGGCGAGACGGAGAACTGCGCCCGACGGAGACCGCCTTGCGACGCTTGGTTAGCGAGGGGGGTCGACGCTTCCCCTGGAAGGAACCGCCCTGACATAACTTTTCAGGGCGCTCCTTTTGAGGCGCGGCGCGTGGGGACTCAAAACGGCCGTGCCGTCTTGCCCCGGCTGGATGGGACGTTTCGTCTGTGAAATTAATGCACGCGTGCGGCGGGCGCGGGAATCGGAGGGACTTGGCGCTTCGAGTTTTTCACCTGAGTGGGCGACGGTTGCTCTCTTTCTCTCTCTTGGCCTTCCTCGCAGGGGCGTGGTCGTGGCTCGCCCCTTCTATAAAAGCGGCTACTGGGGGCTTGATTTCTTTCCTCTCGCTCCTGCGCCGCCAAGCCTTTGCCTCCTACTCTTCCTTGTGCCGCCGTCCACTCCACTTTTACTACGCAGACTTTCCTCTTCCTCCTGAAGCCTTGGCTGGCATCGAGGCGTGGCCGCCCAGCAATGTGACCAAGTCCGCGCTGGAGGCGCGCGTGAAGGCCGGGATTCTCCGTCCTCTCAAGGACGTCGGGTTCCCGGAGTGGATCGTTCCCTCGGCGAACGACAGGGAGCCAAACCCGCCGCCGGGCTATGTGGTGTGCTTCCTGTCGTTCCTAGACTGGGGGTTCGGAGTTCCGGCCGGCCGCCTGATCAGGGCCATCCTCCACCACTACGAGGTGGAGTTACATAACCTAAACCCAAACATGGTGATGCAGGCTGCCGTCTTCACCACGGTCTGCGAGGGGTTCCCGGGTGTTCCGGTCAACTGGAATCTCTGGCTCCACATCTTCAAGGCGGAGATGTCGGCTCGTTACGTGGGGAAGGAGAAATTCCCCCTGCGGGCCGGCTGCTGCACGCTGCAGCTTCGTCAGCAGCGGGCCGGGCTGTACATATGGAGCTCGATGACTTCGCCGAACCGGGGGTGGCAGAGCGGGTGGTTCTACCTCCGGAACGACGGCGGCCTGCTCCCGAAGTTCACCGGGAAGATGGTGACGGAGGTTCTCATGAAGTGGGCGTGGGGCGCTCCGACCGAGGAGCAGAAGAGGCTCGCCCCGCTTCTCGCGGGGCTTCAGAAGTTGTGAGATGCCGAAGTCACTGCGGCCACGATGGCGACTGCCTTCCACAAGAGGAGTTTGCTTCCGCTGGCGCAGCGGCGAGTGCCCATGTTCGAGATGACCCGGGGGGTCCCCTGGGCAGGGACGAGGATGTTGGCCGAGCCGCTATCGGCCTCGGACATCGCCGCCCGGGTCGAGAAGACGACGCACCCAGAGAAGAAGAATTCTCGGGTGGTGCCGATGCGCCCTGAAAAGGGCTACATTTCCCTGGTAAGTATGGATTTTTTGCGCCTTCTTATCATTTCCTTCTCGTCATGTCCTTGACTCCCGATCATTCGCAGAGGATGGGGGTCGTCAAGGACTCCCTACCCCCTGTCCCAGAGGACAAGGAGATCCGGGCCAAGAATCGGGCTCGGAACGAGGAGCAGAAGAAGGCCAAGGAGGACAAGAAGGCCAAGGCAGCGCGGAAAGCGCAGCGGCGGGAGATCTCCGCCAAAAATCATCGTGAAGCCGAGAAGGCAGGGGTCGCCCCGCCCCCCTCTCCCGAGACTTCGGTCTCGGAGATAGAGGGCGGGGGCGGCGACGTCGACTGGCTTGACGAGCTGATGGAGGAGGACGAAGTTATCCCTCCGGCCGGCGGGGGAATCGAGGCCCCGGAGGGGTCGAAGACCCGAGGGGGGTCGGAGGCCCCCCAGGGGGCCCAAGCGCCGGGGGGCGGGCAGGCCGCCCCCCACATTATTGTGGATGATGAGGACAGCGCCCCTCGTGAGGGTTCAGCCCCGGTGGGTCCTCAAGAAGGGGGGAAGGCATCGGAGGCTGGATCCAAGGCGCTACCTCAAACGGTAGTGCCAGAGGCTCCGGCTGAGCCCGCCCCAGCGTCCGGGGCGGGAATTGGTGCCCTGGTGGAGGCGTCGCAGGCTGAGACCGCCGTGGTGTCTCCTGCGCCGTCGGCAGGCGAGGCAGGGGTCGGACCGGCGGCCCCTGGCGCCGCGGGAGGTCCCCTAGGAGCTCCGAGCTCCCAGAAGAAGTCTGCTCCCCGAGCGAGGTATGTATAGGATTTCTGGTTCCTCTGCTGGTTTTTTTGTTTTTCTCTTTCTTCTAACTTGGTGTTGTTTCCCCAGCCGTAAGCAAAAGGCACCTTCGGTGGCACTGGCCCCCCTGAAAGCTGTGAAGAGGGGGGCTCAGTCAACTCCCGGGTCGGCTAGGCCCGTGTCTCCGCCGCCTCCAGGCTACGAGGAGGCAGGGCGCCACCCGGGGCAAGACACGGGGTCGCCGAAGCCCCAAGGACCGGAGGACGCTGACCTCGGAGGCGCGGCCCGTCCTGCGTGCTATCGTGGTGTCCAGCGCGGCGCCCGAGGCCCCCGCGGCGGGGAGGGAGGAGGAAATCGGATGGGGCAAGAGCCCCGTAATCTGGCCCAACCTCGGCGATGATGAGGAGGGAGCCAGATTTGTCCTGGACGACCCGTCAGAGAGTTACCTCTGGCAGGGTCTGGATGCGTGTGGGCGCGCCGGTGTCGAGGCCCTCAACCGAGCTACCCAGCTCGTGGGTCGTGACATGTTTAATTTGGCTCAGGTAAGATTTTTATCCGTGTTATAAAGTAGTTTTGTGCTTACCTTTGCGGTACTAACCCCCTGTGTGACCTCTGATCTTGCAGGCGCTCAAGGCCACCTCCCAGGAGAAATCGGTATTTCTCCATCGGGAGAACGATGCTTGGGCGTCCTTTGAGAAGGAGAGGGCTGCCAGAGAGGCGGCCGAGGGGGAGCTCGCGAAGGAGTGCGAGATTTCTGCCGAGCTTCGGCAGAAGTGCTCGGTACTGGCCAACGAGGCTCGGGAGGCCCGGGACAAGGTCGCCCCCCTGGAGGATAAGATTGGGGACCTCGCACAGGAAACCGAGGCGCAAAAGGCGGCGGCTGAGGGGTACAGGGGTGAGGTCGCTCGGCTTGAAGCTTTGCTCGCCGAGAAAGACCTTGCCTTGAACCAAGCTCAGACCGACCTGTCCGGGGCTCTGAGCGAGGTGGCCCGCTGGCATCAGAGCTCGGCGGAGCACGAGAAGCGTGCCGAGGGTAAGACTTGCGCCCTTTACCCTGGACTCCTTTATACTTTTTGAGTTAGCTTTTCCTGACTTCCTGTTTCTTGTTCTGTTTTTTCGATCAGATTTGGAGAGGAAGGTCGTCGAGGCGGCCTCTGCCGCCGAGGCCCTGCAAAGGTCCCTCGACGCCGAGGCTTCAGACCGCTCGGCTCTTGAAGCCGTGGTCACCTCGGCGTGTGGGGGGCTCGGGGTATCGGCGTCGGGGTCGTCGCTGCGGAGTCGGGTCGAAGCCCTTTACTCCCGGGCTGGGGAGAGGATGAAGGAGGCACTCCACGCCGGGGTGATGAAAGCCCTGGCGGTGGTGAGCTCTCACTATGGCAGTATTGATTTGCCAGCAGTCTGTGAGGGCTACGTCCTCCCGGATGATGAGGCTGAGGCCCAGGAGGAGGTGCAGAGGCTTGAAGACACCGTGGCTATCCCCGGAGATGCTTTGGCCACCTTCTTCGACGACGAGGTGGAGCTTCCGCCCCTTGGGGCTCTAGGACCTGAGTAGACAGGGCAGCAGGACCCTTAGGTTTCTTTTCTTTTTGTGGGTGTTGAGGCCGGTGGGCCTTGTAACATATATATATATATATATAATGTTAATGTCGAATGTAAATATAACTGCTCTTTTTTGGCATTTTCCCTAAGTATCTTATTTCCTTTCTCTTTATACCGATCCGACCTCAGCAGCGTGGGGGTCGGGTGAGCTACTTAGAGTTATCGCGTAGGCCGGAGTCCCCAAGCCTAAGTGCTTTTCCTTTTTCCTTAGTAACTCTTGGAAGCCCGAATTCGTTCCCGAATCTAAGGTGAGTTGAGGCAGTCTTTGCTCGTGAGCGCAGATCCTTCCTCGGGCTCATGCCTTAAGATTTAGGGGACGGATTTTCGGTTTCTTGAGTCTTTTTAGGAAGGAGGAGGAAAACCTTGGGTCGGGGTTCTTTTAACTTGTGCGAAAAAAGAAAAAGATTCGGAGTCGACATAGGGGGTTCCCCCCATGTAGCCCCCGAGGGAGGTTCGGACTCTGCTCGGCAGGTCCGAGGCTCTCTGATAACTTAAACTTTGATTTATTCCTTGGAGGCAATGGATGAACAAAGAAATTTTTACAAAGCTCTAAGGGAAAAAGCGACGTAGCTGTTCTATGTTCCATGCGTTTTTGAAGACCTCCCCTGTTTCATTGGCGATCTTGTAGGTCCCGGGTCGGAGGACTTCGGCGATGACGTAGGGTCCTTCCCAGGGGGTGTGAACTTGTGACGACCCTTGTTGCTCTATCTGAGCCTTAGCACCAAGTCGCCGACTTGAAATGCTCGGCCTCGGATCCGCCGCGCATGGTATCGGCGGAGGGCCTGCTGGTACTTGGCGGAGTGCAGGAGGGCTACGTCCAAGGCTTCGTCGAGCTGGTCCAGCACGTCTTCTTGGAACGTCTTGCCGCTGTTTTCGTCGTAGGCTTGTACCCTTGGAGACCCGTACTCTAGGTCAGTGGGGAGGATGGCTTCCGACCCATAGACCATGAAGAACGGGGTGAAGCCCGTGGCTCGGCTTCGGGAGGTTCTCAGACTCCAGACGACGGTCGGTAGCTGTTTGAGCCACCTTTTCCCAAACTTGTTCAGGCGGTTGAAGATCCTGGGCTTCAAGCCCTGGAGGATCATGCCATTGGCGCGCTCGACCTGACCATTGGTCTTGGGGTGAGCGACTGCCGCCCAGTCCACATGTATGTGGTGTCTGTCACAGAACTGTAGGAACTTTCGTCCGGTGAATTGTGTGCCGTTGTCGGTGATTATGGAGTTCGGCACTCCGAATCGATGGACGATATCCGTGAAGAATAATACTGCCTGTTCGGCCTTGATCCTTGTGATGGGTCGGACCTCGATCCACTTAGAGAACTTGTCGATTGCGACAAGCACGTGGGTGAAGCCCCCGGGCGCTTTCTGCAGAGGCCCGATCAGGTCGAGGCCCCAGACGGCGAAAGGCCAGGTGATGGGGATCGTCTGCAAGGCCTGGGCGGGCTGATGTATCTGCCGAGCGTAAAACTGGCATCCCTCACAGGTCCTTACGATTTCTGTGGCGTCGGCTACAGCGGTTGGCCAGTAGAAACCCTGTCGAAAGGCATTTCCTACAATCGTTCGAGGTGCCGCGTGATGGCCACAAGCCCCCGAGTGTATGTCCTGCAGGAGCTTGACTCCTTCCTGACGTGGGATGCAACGCATGAGGATGCCCGAGGGGCTGCGTTTGTACATTTCCCCGTCGAGGAGGACGAAGGTCTTGGCACGACGGGCCACGCGTCTCGCTTCAGCCTGGTCCAGGGGCAGAGTGCCATCGACCAGGCGTTGAAGCAAAGGGTAGCGCCAGTCAGGCGAGTCGTCAGTCGCAGGTGGCTCTGGCTCGATGTCCATGGCCTCCTGTTCTTGGGCGACAGCGTCTTTGGGGTCGGCACTCTATTTGTTTTGGGGTTCATTCGACCCCCCGTCGTCCTTGTAGTCAACGGAAGGTTTGTAGAGATCGCTGACGAAAACATCCGGGGGGACCATGGCCCGCTCGGATGCCATCTTGGCGAGCGCGTCGGCGGCCTCATTATACTTCCTTAACACATGGTCAAGTTCGAGGCCGTCGAACTTTTCTTCCAGGCGTCGAACCGCTTTGCAGTATGCGTCCATCTTGGGGTTATGGCAGGTAGACTCTTTCATGACTTGATCGATGATGAGTCTAGAATCGCCTCGGACATCGAGCTGCTTGATCCCAAGTTCGATCGCGACGTGAAGACCGTTAAGGAGGGCCTCATATTCTGCTGCATTGTTCGAAGCAGGGAAATGGAGCCGGATTGCATATCGCATCCTTACCCCGAGGGGTGAGATGAAGCCAAAACCTGCGCCGGCCCCGGTCTTCATCAAAGACCCGTCGAAGTACATAATCCAGCACTCGTGCTGGATTTGAGGTGGTGGGAGCTGAGTCCCGATCCATTCTGCCATGAAATCCGCCAGTACTTGAGACTTTATGGCTTTCTGAGGCTCATAAGTGATTCCATCGCCCATGAGCTCTATGGCCCATTTAGCAATCCTTCCGTTGGCCTCTCGGTTCTGGATCACGTCTCCCAGAGGGAAAGATGAGACCACTGAGACCGGGTGAGATTCAAAGTAATGGCGGAGCTTGCGTCGGGCCAACACCACTGCGTAGAGCAGTTTTTGAATCTGCGGGTATCGGGTCTTTGTGTCGGAGAGCACTTCACTGATGAAGTACACCGGCCTTTGGACCGGCAGGGCGTGCCCTTCTTCCTTCCTTTCGACCACGATAGCTGCGCTGGCCACCTGGTCAGTGGCTGCGACGTAGAGAAGCAGTGGTTCCCCCTCGGCGGGAGGCACCAGGATGGGAGGGTGGGTGAGCAAAGCCTTGAGCTTGTCAAGGGCTTCCTGGGCCTCGGGGGTCCAGGAAAAGTGCTCAGATTTCCTGAGTATCCTATACAGAGGCAGCCCTTTTTCTCCGAGGCGAGAAATGAAACGGCTTAGGGAGGCTAGACATCCCATCACCCTCTGTACTCCCTTTAGGTTACGAAAGGGGCCCATATTCGCGATGGTCGAGACCTTTTCTGGGTTGGCCTCGATCCCCCGCTCAGACACAATAAACCCAAGGAGCATGCCTCGGGGGACCCCAAAAACGCACTTTTCCGGGTTGAGTCTGATCCCTTTCGCCCTAAGGCATCGAAATATTTCTTCCAGGTCAGCGACCAGGCCGCTCGCCTTCCTGGACTTGACGACGATGTCGTCTACGTAAGCCTCTACCGTTTTGCCTATAAGGTTCCCAAAAACCTGGAGCATACATCGTTGATATGTAGCCCCCGCGTTCTTGAGGCCAAAAGGCATGGTTACGTAGCAATACATTCCGAAAGGGGTGATGAATGAAGTCGCGAGCTGGTCGGACTCCTTCATTTTGATTTGATGGTAGCCGGAGTAAGCATCAAGAAAAGACAAAATTTCACATCCCGCGGTGGAGTCAACTATCTGATCGATCCGTGGTAGTGGAAAGGGATTCTTAGGACATGCTTTGTTTAAACTGGTATAATCTACACACATCCTCCACTTCCCATTTTTCTTTTTAACTAGAACGGGGTTGGCTAACCACTCGGGATGGAATACCTCCTTGATGAATCCGGCCGCCAGCAGCTTGTGGATCTCCTCCCCGATGGCCCGGCGCTTCTCCTCATCGAATCGGCGCAGGCGTTGCTTCACGGGTTTGGAGCCGGTTTGGAGCCAGGCATGTCCGAGGGACCCCACGCAAATATGCCAGCGTTCGTGCGGAGAAAGTCGACGAGCACCACTTCCTATTTTGGGTCGAGGCTGGAGCTGATCCTCAACGCCTTGCCTTCGGAGGTCCCGGGGTCGAGGAAAACTAGCTTGGTCTCCTCCACCGGCTCGAAGCTCCCGGCGTGACGTTTGGGGTCGGGGACGTCCTGGTCGCAGTCGCCGAGGCCAGTGAGGATGGCCAGAGACTCAGCCAGAGCCTCGGCCTGCTCGACGCACTCGACGTCGCATTGGTAGGCATGCTGACTAGTCGTGCTGACGGTGATGATGCCCTTTGGTCCTGGCATCTTGAGTTTGAGATAGGTGTAGTTGGGGACGGCCATGAACTTGGCATAGCACGGTCGTCCTAGGATCGTGTGGTAGGTTCCTGGGAACCCGACCAAATCGAAAGTGAGGAACTCCCGTCTTAAGTTGCCGGGGGTCCCGAAGCAGACAGGCAGATCGATCTGTCCGAGGGGGTGGGCGCGATGTCCACGCACTACTCCATGGAATGGCGCTGTATCGTTCCTCAGCCGAGACTTACTGATCCCCATGAGGGCCGGAGTCTCGGCATAGAGGATGCTGAGGCCGCTGCCTCCGTCCATCAGCACCTTAGTGAGACGGGTCTCGGCGATGCTGGGGTCGACGATCAGAGGATAACTCCCAGGATTGGGGATCCGATCCGGGTGATCCTGTCTGTCGAACGTGATCGCGCTCTCGGACCATTTGAGGTACGAGGGCGTGGCCGTGCTGACTGCGCAGACTTCTCGGAGTTCGCGCTTCCTCTGACTCGCAGTGAGGCGAGCCGCTCGTCCCCCAAAGATCAGAAGGCAGTTCTTGATCTTGGGGAAAGCCTCCCCCTCGGGGTCGTCGTCCTTGGGAGGTTCTTCGGCACTCTCCTTGGTGATGATGTCGGTATAGTACCGACGGAGGACGGTGCACTCCTCGAGGGTGTGCTTGGTTGGTCCCCTGTGATAGGGGCATGGCTTCTTCAACATTTCGTCGAAGAGACCGGGGCCAGCAGGAGCCCGCTTGGGGTTCTTGCGATCTACCGCAGCGACCAGGTTGTCGTCCGACTGTCCCTGCTTCCCCTTGCGACCCTTCTTCTTCTTCTTCGGGTCGCGCGAGTCCGAGGCTTCGGTAGCCTCGGCCTTTTGTTTCCCCTTAGCTGTGCTGTCGGAGAAAATGGCGCCAACTGCCTCTTCGCCTGAGGCAAAGTTGGTGGCGATGTCGAGCAGCTGGCTCGTGCTTGTGGGGGTCTTGCGTCCGAGCTCGTGTACCAACTCCTTGCAGGTGGTACCGGAAATGAAAGCTCCGATCACATCGGAGTCCGTTATGTTGGGGAGCTCGGTGCATTGTTTGGAGAATCGCCTGATGAAGTCTCGAAGAGACTCGTCAGGCTTCTGCCGGCAGCTCCTGAGGTCCCAGGAGTTCCCAGGGTGCACGTATGTGCCCTAGAAGTTCCCGACAAAGATCCTGACTAGGTCAGCCCAGTCGTGGATCATGCGTTCATGGAGGTGCTCGAGCCATGCCCTGGCCGTATCGGCCAGGTGGAGTGGAAGGTTGCGGATGATGAGCAGGTCGTCATCCGCGCTGCCTAGCTGGCATGCCAGGCGGTAGTCCGCCAGCCAGAGCTCAGGGTTAGTTTCCCCTGAGTAATTGGTGAGGTTGGCGGGCTGTCGGAATCGCGCCGGGAACTTGGCCCTGCGTATGGCCTCGCTGAAGACGCGGGGACCCGGAGGCTCTGGTGACGTGCTTCGGTCGTGATCAGGGTCGTACCTCCCGCCTCGGCGCGGTCGGTAACGTCGGGACTCGGCCTCGTCCCTGTCACGTTGCCTGGCCTCGAGGGTTGCCCGTACGTCCGCGTCGGTTCCGATGCGCTCGTGAACTGACGGGGCCCTGTTGCCCCCTTGTGGGTTAGGGGGTGGCAGACCCTGTACTGTTGGTGCCTTGTTAGGAGGGGGCGTTCCCCACGACGTCTCGTGCTATGGGATTGTGAAGCAGAACTTTTCGCGTTCTGCACCACAGCCTGCTCCAGGAGGCCACGTAGCCCCTGGCGCACTCTCCTTCCCTCAGGAGTCGAAGGCTCGGGCATCGCCCTGAGGAGGAGCGCGGCGGCCATCACATTCTGGCTGGCCGTGCTGAAGACTGGGGCGTCTTCCCCTTAGTCCGCAACAATGTGACGGTTGACGTCACGGGCGCGACGTCTGGCTTCACCCCCATCTCCGCGGCCGGACGGCTCTCGGACCAGGGCCTCACGGAGTTGGCGAAGGCGTGTGCGCTCTTCTTCGAGCCTGGCCTCCAGCTCATCGAGCTGTGCGAGGTCAGGGTGGTGTCCCCCAGCGGGGGCAGATGCTACCCCACGGTCTCCGGGATTGGTTCCGGGAGTTGGATTGGGAGGTGGAGTTGCGTCCTCTTGCCTAGAGGGCCCTGCATCCCCCTGGGCACTACGCGGCGTGCCTCCGACTTCTATGTTGAAGCATTCTCGTGACGGGTCGTAGTTTCCGTCGTCGGAGTTGGAGTAGCCGAGACAATAGTTGTTGGCCTCCAAGAAACGCATGAAGGTCTCCGGGTCGCCATACCCGAAAAAGTCAGCGCCCACCCACTCGTCGTCGCCTGAGGTAGGATCCTCAGGGTATGGCGAAACGGGCGGCGTAGAGATGAGGTCCAGAGTAGGCCTCGAGTGGTGCCCTGGAAGTTCCGCATACGCACTTAGTGAAGTGCTCACGGAAGAGGCGTAGGTGGCGGCGGCATTCCTGAGCCCAAAAGGTAACTCAGGAGGTGCCGCTACTGCTCCTTCGTGCGTAGGCGGAGGAGGACGGGACGTTGAGGCCCCTTTGTCCCCCTTGCGGGGGACGGGCGTGGGCCGTACCTTCCCCTTCGACCGGGGTGGAACGGAAGGCCGCGATGATCCTCTGCTGGTCCTGGGACCGGGGCTTGATGCCCCGCGAGCACATCCTCTAGCGCCTGTCGGGCCGGAGGAACGGGCGACCTGATGAGGAATATGCGGGGGGAGGGCCGGACGGGCCCTAGCCTCAGAGGTAGGGTCGGAGATCCTAGATCTCTGACGCCCCCTCCGTGAACCCCCCGCATCGTGTCCCGAACATCTCCCACGCACTGACTGTGGCGGGATTGGCTCGGGGCTAGGCTCGACGTCGTCACGTGGCGGGAGGAGGACCATGTCGTAGCCGGAACCGGGGGACATGAATTTTAAACTCCCAAACATCATAATGGTGCCGCGGCGGAGTGGGCGAAATCCGTGTGCCATCCAAGCCTTCCCAGTAGGGACTGGAAAGCGTCACGCAGAAGGCCCCTACCTGGCGCGCCAACTATCGGCGTCTAGACTCGCGGTCTAGGCACTAACAAGTATAAGTCTGCGTGACTGACCAAGCTTGGATGGTGATGCAAGTGAGACATAGAGGGTTTATGCTGGTTCGGGCCGAGGATGCCCTACGTCCAGTGTGGCGGTGGATTCTGTATAACCTTGCACCCAAAGGTGCTTGCAGTAGGGGGTACAAGCTGGTTGCGAGAGAGGGCTAAGTCCCAGGTCTCGGCTTGGTGTGGACGGAGTGCGGGCTGTTGCTCTGTGAAAGAGTGTGGTGTGCGTGCGTGTTTTTCTGAACCTGTGCGTTCCCTCCTTAGTTGTGAACCCTGGCTCCCCTTTTATAGTCCCAAGGGAAGGCCAGGTATTTACATGAGTAGATTTCTTTCATTGAAGGGTGAAAACACAGTCCCGACCCTGTTGAGGCTGGTCCATCTCGTCCTTGAGGGATGGTTGACAGCATGGCTACTCCTGTAGAGGGTTATCGAACCCTGTAGGGGTCGCGGGGGTCGGATCGCCAGTACTGCTGCATATCCTATCAACAGTGGGAAATGACCGCAAACAGTGGTGCTGATTTACCTCACCCATTCCCTTTCTACTGTGCGGTAGCGTGCTACAGTGAACAGGGGTAGGGGTGTATAGTGACAGAGGTAAGGCCACAGTGACCGGGGTGGTCGAAACAGTCGTCACCTTGCCCTGCCGTGTTATGGGGGCCGTCGCGTCCGTCATGTCGGGGGAAGTCTTGTTACCCAGGTGGAGTGGGGTCCGGCGCCCGTGCCTAGACGGGGTCGGGCGAAACGGAGCTTGCATCCGAGACCCTGAGAGGTCGGGCGAGTCGGAACTGGCGTCCGAGGCCCTGAGGGGTCGGGCGAGTCGGAACTGGCGTCCGAGGCCCTGAGGGGTCGGGCGAGTCGGAACTGACATCCGAGGCCCTGTGGGGTCGGGCGAGTCGGAACTTGCGTCCGAGGCCCTGATGATTGTAATTAGTATGTTTTTTTTGTGTCTTTTAGCTGCTCTGATTTGGGTACCCCTTATTATGATACCCAACACATACAATCTATGTCGGTTTGATCCAAGGGCCCATGTTCACTTGAAGGGACTATAAAACCAGACCCCCTGGCCCCTGGAGGAGAGAGCCTCTCAACCCTAATTCATTGTTCCATCAAGGGAGAAGAAGCCTCTGATCAAGATTAGAGCCACCACATCAATTAAACATCTAGATTAGCATAGCTACATAGGATTAGAACTAGAAGGAGTCAATCTTCGATTGGTTTCCGGATCTGTCAGGAGGATTCTTGGTAATTCTCTAATTGTGCTTCTAATTGCTTTCTAATTATATTTGTTCTTCAATATTATGAATATGACTTTGTTCTACTTCAGTATATTGCTTATGACTTTGCTCTACTTGCTTATATTCAAGATTATATTGTTCTTAGTTTATCATAGTTATGTACTTGGCTTAGTTAGATACGATCTATATACATGCTTAGGATCGTATAGCGTTTATCCATCGGATCCATGGGTAAATGATAGATATTGTGTAGGCGTGGTGCTTATACCGTATTTATCTACGATTGTACCCAATATGCCAGATCGTGGGGTGGTTCGTGATAGTGACAGCTTCATTGATTCTTATATAGTCCCCCTCTCGTGTATTGGGCTGGCAGAGCAACATTATTACAGGGGAGTGATTGCTATGTTTCACATATTCCTTGCTAATATCACTATGCATGGGCGTAGTCTTGTCTCGCAATGATTGCTAAGTATGCTTGCACTAACTATGATAATGCTAGACTATATAGTTGAGAATAACTTAGGGAATATTCTTGTAGTTCGTTCTAATACCATGCTAATGACTTTCTAGAGTATCTAATTGAGGTGCTTATCATATTTATTATGTGGCTAGATCAGATTAGTTATCCTTGTCACTATTATTATTTCATATATCTTTTATGTGACACTTATCCCTGTATGAAGAGTTAGATATAATGTTCTCAATTATACATGCAATGATAGATGCTCAATCTCATATTCTATTCTGTAATCAATAGTGATGATTGCTAATCCCTTCCTAGTGGTAAAAATATAAATAACGATACTTGGAATACTTCCCGGTTAAAATGCTGCATCGGTATTAATTTGTGCGCTTGCAGATCCCATTCATTATTTATTTAGAAGAGCAATTGCATATTTCAATACCGCGTCTCTCATGTCATGCTGGGGATGACAACTTGGCTTAAGTGGTGTGAGGGATAGGTTTGGCATTTTTGGCACCGTTGCTAGATTTAGAACTTAGTCTACTTTTAGTAATGATGTTAAGAATACCCAACAAGCATTTTTGGCGCCGTTGCCGGGGAAGGTTGATTACCAATCAGGAATAGAATAAAAGATTTTGAGTTATCGTTCGCATCACTAATATGATTGAGCTTATCTATTCTCTCATACAGTTTTACCCCGATATTTTTCTATTTTATCTTATGCAGGGGAATGTATGAATAGAAGACATCTTCTAGGAAATTTTGTTGACAATCCCGAAGCATTATTCAAGAAGACGAGAGCCAAGCTAAAGAAATCATCAACACTTCACGAAGAAGCTTCATCCAATCAAGAAGATCACCGGAACTTGTCTTCAGAGTTCGAAGCCATGGCGAACAAATCGATCTGCGAGTTCTCAGCTCCCACTACGGACAACATCTGCACTGGACCTGCTGCAGAGATCGATGGCAACTTTGAGCTCAAGCCTGTACTTATCAACATGGTGCAATCCAACCAGTTCTGTGGGAAGGCACACGAAGATGCTAGTGCTCATTTACAACACTTCGTGGAGATTTGCAACACATTCACCATAGCAGGAGTTTCCAAAGATGCTATACTACTTCGCCTCTTCCCATTCTCACTGTTAGGAAGAGCGAAGCAGTGGTTCTACGCTACAAAGGAGAAGAATACTACATGGGCACTCTGCTCAACAAACTTTCTGGCTAAGTTCTTTCCCATGGGCAAGACCAATGCTCTCCGTGGGAAGATTACAAGTTTTCAGCAACAAAATGATGAATCTGTTCCAGAAGCATGGGAGCGCTTTCAAGACTACATCCTAGAATGTCCCCATCATGGAATGGAGAGTTGGCTATTGATGCAGACGTTTTATCATGGGCTCAGCAACAGTGCCCGAGAAACCATGGATGCTGTAGCTGGAGGAGCATTCTTATCACTTACTATACCACAAGCCACAGCTCTTGTGGAGAAGATGGCGTCCAACCAAAGCTGGAATGAAGAGAGGACCCAGACACGCAAGAGAGGTGGAGGTATGCATCAGCTGAAGGAGGTAGACATGCTGTCTGCAAAGCTAGACCTGCTCATGAAGAAGCTCGATGATAGAGCTGGAGACAAGAAATAAGTTATGCACATCTACGACTCTCACATGACTTGTGAGGAGTGTGGAAACACTGGACACTCAGGCAACCACTGCCCTGAGATACTTGAGGATGTGAACTACATCTACAACAACAACTACTACAACCGTCCTCAACAAAATCAAGGTTGGAATCAACAGAGGCCTAACTACTCAGGTAATTATCAAGGTAACAATTCTTATAACAACAATAGTAATTTTCCACCTTTGAGAGAGTTAGTGTCTCATCATGGAAAGCTAATGGATAACCTATCTAAGAAATTGGCATCTAATGATAAAATGCTAGAAAATATAAATAATAGAATGGATAATTTTTCTACTGCCATCAAGAATCAAATTAGCTTTAATAAAATGATTGAATCTCAGTTAAATCAAATAGCTGCTGCTGTTCCTACTACTAACCCCGGTATACCATCACAACCGGAAGGATTAGAATATGCAAATCTTGTAGACGTGTTTGATGCAGGTAATTGGAGTAACCCCGTCACTGAATTTTCTACTGACCGTCTGCCGGTCAAGAGAGGCGATCCAGGACGCCCCGTCATCCCGATCTCCATCGGCATGGTGGACTTCCCAGAAGCACTCTGTGAATTTGGCTCTAGCGTCAACATTATACCCAGGGTACTCTATGAAAAATTCTTTACATATCCTTTATTAGAGACAACCATGTGTTTGCAGTTTGCAGATCAGACGATAACTTTTCCAAAAGGAATAGTGAAGAACCTTTGTGTCCGAGTTGGTACCTTATATGCCCCAGCAGACTTCGTAGTGGTAGAGACCGGAAATGATGAGAGAGCACCCATCATCTTAGGGAGGCCATTCTTGAACACCACGGGAGCTATCATCTACGCTAGTGCTGCCAAGATCAGTTTCTACGTCAAAGGGAAGAAGGAGACATTTTTCTTCAAGAACAAGACTACACAAATTCAAGATCAATCCAGACGTGAATCAAGGAAGAGGACCAACAGGAGGAACAAAGACAAGCACGTGTGGACCGAGTCAGCTAAGATGGTCACTGTAGTTCATGGAGGCCAAGATCACCAACTGAAGTCACCGTTTTTGACCAAGAAGGACGATCCAGGAATGCCAAGCATTTACTGCTCCATACATGGATATAGCTTCTACAAGACAATTTGCGACACCGGATCGGGCGTCAACATAATGGCTGCAGTCACCTATCGGCTCTTGTTCGGAACCATGCCACTAAGACCAACATACATTCAGCTCCAGATGGCAGGTCAGACATTTCGAGAAGTTCAAGGAATAGTATCTGATGTCCCAGTCAAAATAGACGATCACTTTGTCTACACAGACTTTCAAGTTGTTGACATGGGAGAAGATGAGAATGATCCACCCGTCATCCTTGGAAGACCGTTCCTCAGCACCGTTTGTAACACCCCAGTGTTATGGTTGCATCAAGCATGTGCATGGCATGAGCATCATCATTTTTTTCAAAGCATCCATGATCATCATCTATCTTGAGACATGTCATTCTTTGCAAAGATGTGGTTTAAATTGATTAAATAGGCTTCCTATGCTTATGTTTGAGTGAACAATGCTTGTGTTTGTGCTTAATGTCTTGGTAATTAGTTTAGCTATGTTTAAATTGATCTTGGGAACAATGTTCATGTTGGTCATTTTTCCAAAATATGCTTCTAAGTCATACTTATGAAAATAGGCCCTAGAAACCTCTTTTGCTTAGGCTTTTAAAAAGTGTTTCATAAAATGTTTGCATGTCAAACATTTCTACAGCAAAGTTGTAGCAAATTTTATAAGGAACAAAAGTTGTTTTATGGCCATCTCATGAAAATGAACACAAATAGCTCAAAAGTGGTCCACAAGGCAGATTTGGGGCTGTTTTCAACACTTAGAAAATTTTCTAAGTCCTGGGTGCTTTGCAGTTTGCTCGATCGGTTTTGGAAACTCTATATCTTTCAATCCAGGCCGATCTGGCCTTTGCTCCAGTTGACAAAGTTGTAGATCTCGCCTAGTACTCCAAGTTTGTCAACTACGCCATCGCCTAATTCGCTATGGTTTGGGAGATAATCGCCGGTGAAGTGGCTCTGTCAGACGAGCACCCTTTCTTCTGAATCGGGCCTGACCTCGTCGACGTGGCCGACCGCCGGCAGAGCTCCGTCGCCATTTGTCGCCCGTACACCGCGTTTGGCCCCGCTTGTCAGCTTCCGTCACGTGCATGACCTCCACGGCGGCGCCCCGAGCGAGTGGACGCGTCCACTTCGCTCTGCCTCGCCCTCTCTCGCCTGAACCTCGTCCGCAGCGAGCCCTCCGCCGCGAGCTCACTCCGGCGAGCTCGTGTGCGCTCCTCTCTGCGTCTCCGTCCACCAAACTCCACCCAAAGCTCCGCCGTGAGCCGCTCTCCAAGCTCCACCCTCTAACTCGCCGAGAAACCCACCGGTGAGCCGACATTCCCTTCTTCCCCCAAATCGGTCCGCCGTGACCTTCTTCTCCGGCGAACTCAATGCCGAGCGCTGTGAGGCTTCTCATCATCTTTGGTTAGGTCCTAGAGGTAGCTTAGGTCCTTAGCGAGCTTTTGCGCCACCTGGTGGACGCTCTACCGGGTTCTCCGTCGCCGGACACGGTGCGCAGCGCCGCCGTGCTTCCGCCGGAGTTGGGTGCTCTCGTGGCCAGCCTTTCCACGGGGATCCAGGCCAAGCCGCGTACCTAGGAAGCTTTGCCGTAGTCCGTTGGTGCTGTAGAAGGCCTTAGGTCGCGCTCTACCGGCCTGAGGGCTCCGGCGTAACGGCGGGCACCTCCGCCGAGCCGCCATTGCCGACGGTGAGCCCCTTCCGGTGGCTCCGCCGTGGCAAAAGTGGGGTCAATCGAGCCGTTAGGGTTCGGGGATCACGTTGATGCCCTGGGTTTGGCCGGAGACCTCGCCGTCGCGGAGAAATCGCCGGCGAAGATCGCCTCGGCCGTGAGGAAGAAGAGCCTGACAGATGGGACCCACTGTCAGCGACTCTCTCTTTCCCTCCTTTTCTTTCATTCAAAATCCTGATTTTTGGCTTTCTTGCAAAAATCATATCTCCAGTTTCTGAGATCCAAAAATTGTGAAACAAATTTTGTGGTGTTTCTTGAGATGGCTAGTATTTAATAAAAATATAAAATGAATCATATTTTCTGAGAAATTATTTATTAAGGATTTAATCTTGTTATTTGTGGATAAATGCATATCTCTTGTTATACTGCTTAGTTTGCTTTGAAAATTTTATGGTGGTCTTTGCATGGCATTGGAGTGCTCTGATAATTATTTCATGATTTTTGGAGCACTGTTGTTGTGATATGTAATTTGTGTTTGAAATATGGCTTGTTTCTTTAATTAAATCACATAAAATAATTGGTGTTTATGCTGGTGCTCTATTTTGGTGGTGAACTTGTTTATGGTATTCCTAAGATGTAAATAATCTGAAATCTGTTGTTTGACACTATATAAGTCATGTTTATGAATTTATGAAATAAATGCCTTGATACATGTTAAATGCATATCTTTAATTTGGCATGTGCATTGGTCCTGAAATCTTGTCATGGCAGAGCAACTATTCATCATTTCCATGTGAGAGCTTATCACAAGGGTTCATAGCAAACTTTCTTTATTTATTTACGTGTTTAGCAAACAAAGAAAAGATATATATAAGCACAAAATCTTTATTTGGGTTTTTATGATTATGCACCTTTTTATTATTTGAGTAAAGTATAAACGTGAGTAGAAACACTTAGCTGGATAAATGGCGGTGCTCTCCCCCAAGCTGGATTTTGACGTAATTGCTTCTGATGTAGCTAGCAGGTGGCGGAGGTGTATTTGAATGTCGGTAGCACCTAGACAGCGATTAGGATGTTCTCCGTCTCCTAGTCTTCTTTGATCTTTAAATTCTGGGGAGCTCAAATAGACAACAAAGCTTTGTGGAACTGGTTAAGTGTTAGCATAAAAATCTCTTTGCCTTTATCATGTTGAGCTTCCTCAAATAAATATCACTCTCTTTGGTAGGATCATAATTTTTTTTTATTTTCATTTCTATAGGACAGAAATATATTTATTTTATTTTTTACGCCACCATAGTGAATGTACTTATAGGTTTTATGCCACGAGCATACTCACAAGGGGCTTACTATTTTTAACATTTTTATTTTCTTTTCAAGATAGCATGATTAACTAACATGCCATTTAAGGAAAGTAAATAATTTAAAGGAAAAGAGACTGCAGAAAGGATAAATATGGATTACTACCAATTTTACCTTTCGGCGAGGGTTCAATGTTTTAAGTCTTCTGAACAAGACTTCTCACCGTTTTCATTCTTCAGGTGCGTCATTTGATTCAGGTGTGGACCTTGACGTCTGCACCTCTTAATACGGTGTCACCCATGTTCTTCATTTGCCCAACAGTTGGAAGTGCGGCGTTGGCAGTATCTTGCTCAGTGTGTTTGTGCTCGTAGATCTAGGTTCTTCACTTGGTGGAGTCTGGGAGATGTAAAACTCCTCCATATTTTGCTTCAAGTGCATGGGCCCTGTTGGTGGAAAACACCAACAGAACCAAAAGTGTTTTTGTTCTTCTCTAACCTTAAGCATAGTGAGCAAGACAAAGTTGATGGATGATAAGTTCATGAGTGTAGCACTTATAACATTTGTCAGATCAGATCGCTGAACCTTATGGAATGATAATCTATCTATGTATATGTCTTTTTCTTTATATCTCTCAAAGATTGAATGTGTAACATTTTAGCTCATATGATTAGGAGTGTGGGATCATGGAGGTAGTACTAGGAACAAGGATTAAAGGACTAAACATGCTGAATCAGTTGGGTTGGTTAATTTGGACTTAGAAATCATACATGTTTGTCTCTTTATTTATGTGAACGCTAGAACCAAGGAGAAACTTATAAAAGTGATAGTCACATATCTTAAGATGTTACCTTAATTGAAGTGTGATGGTACCATCTCACCTTGTGGAAGCTTCCCATTTGTAGTGGTTGTGTATCGTGTTTGTGGCACCCTCCATGGATCATCTCTTATGAGCTATGTCTTCCTTGTGTAAATTGTTAAACTTCATGTGTCCCTCCCCTTGTCTCCAATGTGAGTTTATCTCAGGACTTCCCAGGTTAATATTGAAAGTTTTCCTAGAGGGGTTAGTCCGACAAAATATACCAATATCTACTTAAGCAGTTTTTAGTTCAATAACCAAACTAGACTCCATGTCTAATCAGATTAAGGAAGGTTGTTTAACCTAAGCACCATGCTTAATTTAAAAGCCAATAGAAGTATGTGCAGTACTTCCAAACTAACACTTACTAGGATAAACAAAGGTAGCGTGATGGCATTTATAGAGATCTACTCAAGTGGAGATGAAGTAGTGTGATTAGTATTTAACAAATTGAGCATGTCTCAAAGGTAGGGACAACCAACATAGCAACATGACAAAGGATGTTTTTATGTAAAGTACTCCCCTAAGCTTGAATTTTGTAAAATTCAAGTTTGGGTGAATTTAATTCAATGTTGTATGATGATTGGTTGGACATACCTTGTGCTTGTCATTCATCCGATCTTCTTGCTCCAATCCTGGAAAAGTTAGTGACAAGAATACCTGAAGGAATATTTTTACGATTATCCTTATATGCTCAATACACAAGGTAATGTTGTAAATTATTAAAAGCTCATGTTACGATCTGATCAGTGCTTATTTTAGGACACTAAGCTTGTCCTTGGGAAACCATCAATTTATGTCGGCGAAGTGGTTTCCCTTCCAATGCTGACCTATATCAAGACCAACTCAACGAGATCTGCAATATTTATTATAGACGTATACGTCGACAACCGCCTTTTTAAAGTTTTTATAAATAGAAAGGAAGAGGGGGTTGAGGATCTCAAATGTGGTGATGTTGGAGAGACCAATAGATTGGGAAGATGTTGCATATGAGTATGGAGTAAACGAAGTGGCTATGAAATAAATTCCATGGTCATTAATGTCATCTTCATCTCCAATCTGAATATTCAGAGTTTCTCCTAGATTGGTCTTACCTATATCCTCTTCTATAGTTGGATGAATCTCATCTTCAAAGGGAGTCAAGAACTCAACATTTGATATTGAGCCAAAGTCAGAATCCATTAAGGCTTCTTCCTTATCCATCCATTCTACACATTCTAGCCATTTAGAACTTGTGATCAGGAAAGGTGAGGTGTTAGAATTTTCTATATGGCTTAGCTCTCCTTCACTTGGTATGTCATCCTCGACTTCTTCATAAAAGGAACCAGGACATTTTCTAAGAGAAACATTATTGCAAGGATTTGAATTATCCCTGCTTGAAGGTCTCTTATGGAACCAGAAGTCTAAACCATCAGTATTTGAAAGATTTAAGGTCGGAATTCCTTCCTCCCTTGGAGAATTTTGGGGTATTTATGGTTTAGGATCGATAGCTAAAGGTTGGGATTGAAGTGGTTGTGATCTGGCTATCGAAACTTCTTCTTCTTGTCTAGGAACTGGTTCTTTCTCTTTCGCAGGGATATAAAAGCTAGGAGACTTTCCACTCATTAAATCAATCAAATTCCAAGCTTCACTAGTAGGTAGGTGATAGAAGGATCCTCTAGAGGCTGTATTCAAGGTTTGCTTATTTTCCCCACTAAGGCCCTCAAAAAATTGAATAAGAAGAACTTCTTCTAGAATAGAAAGCTTTGGGCCAGAGAGAGTAAGGTTAATAAAGCGGTCCCATGATTTGCTAAGAGATTCTTCGTCCAGTTGTCTAAAAGGAATAATCTCACGCCAAAGTTCCACCACTTTGGAGATTGGAAAATATTTAAAAAGAAAACTATTATATAACTCCTTCCAATCTCCATGAACACTCCCTACGTTGAGTTTATACCAATGTCTAGCTTTTCCTATTAAAGAGAACGGAAAAAGCTTCCATTTAAGGGTCTCATCGGACATGCCTTCTATGAGAAGGAGGTCACAGACTCGATAAAACTCTCTTAGGGGTGTGTATGGGTTTTCCTCACCTTCTCCTGAGAAAGGTTGTTTTTGAACAAATTCTATGTATTTGGGGTCTATCTCAAAACTAGATGCTATGATCGGCTTTGAAGATTTTGGTGGTTCGAGATGTATGCCCGTAGGTCTATGAAATTCATAGATAGACATGTTTGCATTCATGATAGACCAGAAATCAAGGATTAGATAAGAAGAAAGAATAGCAGAGATGAGGCAAAGGATAAAAAAAATATATTTATTTTTAATTTTTTTAGAAAATCATTAAGCTAGTTCGTAGTCAACTCAGCAACCGCTCCCTTGGCAACGGCACAAAAAATGCTTGTTGACACTTGCTAACACCACTTGAATACTAGGTTGTCATCCCCAGCATGGCACTAGAGTGTACTATGGTATTTATACGCACACAGATAATCCTCAAGCGCACGGATACCGATGTAACTTTTACCCGATTAAAGGTTTTATCGTATCCACAAGGAAATGGGAGAACCAACTACGCTCTAACTTAACCAAGATAGATAGATAAGTGTGAATAGGAAAGATGATAGAATTGAATAAGAACAATATTAAAGGTAAGATAACGATGGGTGATAATATGGGAATAGAGAGTAGAGCAATCTAATATATGAGCGATGGTAGCAGAATAGAGAGGATAACTATGGTTTCTCTACTTCAAAGGGGTATGTCTATGTCTGGGACGAACCACGTGATAAGAATACACCACAAAGGATGCTTATCCATAGGCCGATAAACCCTACCCGTCCTGCTAACAAGAGGTGGACTACACAGGACCAACGTAACTGTCACCTACGCGGCCTACCACACGATCCAGCTAGACAGGGGATATCCACAAGTAATCTAGGTCTAAGCACCATGCTTACACCTATACTACAACTCTCACCTATAGCGTCCTATAGATTAAAGTACTAAAAAGAGTTGTGAACCAGAACATACATGACTAGTAATTGCATAATGAATTACAAGTAGATTACCAGAGTCATCCCATGAGCAAGCTTGATAAGAGCTTGATCATGACGAAGTACAACCGGAGGAAGAACCGACAGGCCGGCCTCTCCATCTCACTTATATCTCGATCTACTCTAGTTTAGAGATGAGAGGAGAGCTCTCATCTCTAAACCCTAGCTTTTGCTCTGTCTATGAATAATGAATAATGATCAAGGGGTTCCTCCTCCAGGGGCCAGGGGGTCTGCTTATATAGTCCCCTCAAGTGAACCTGGGCCGTCGGATCAAACCGACATTGATTGAACGATTATTCTTGATCCTTTAGGTCGGTGGAGCATAATCCGCGAGATTGAGCGTGATTGGTTGAAACTCCAGAGCGGGCGCCCAAGGGGGAGGGCGGGCGCCCTGCCCCAGGCCTGTTCGGCCTCCCGTTCGTTCCCGTGGCTTCTGGAGTCTTCTAGATGATAAAAAATTGCGCGGCACGTTAATATCTCTATGTAAACCCGACGTGTGGGCCTTTCTTCCATATTTCCTAATAACCCCCCACAGAAATAGATAAACACCAAAACTCATAGAATTCTGTCAGATAACACCCTAAGTCTGGGTGTTGGTTGCATTTGGATCCTTTTCTTTATTTATTTGGTGATTATATTTGGTACTTAAGGACCGTCAACAACTCCCCCAAGCTTACCTCTTGCTCGTCCCTGAGCAAGGATGGACTCAAGAGTTTCTGCAGTGATTTTATGCCTTAAAGGTACACATGCGTTCAAACAAGATCTCATCTCCAGGTTAAGGTAAATTGTTAAGACTTAAACTTACTCATATTACCTTCCACCATGGGGCTTGCAACCGTCACTTGTGTCTTGAGCAGTTAAAAGATAGAACGGTCAAGTCAAGCACCATGTCTCTTGTTCTTTGATCAACTATAGCTCTGGGGTTTTTGTAGATTTTCAAATAAAACTCAGAGATTCCTTATATGACTCTCTCTAGTCTCTCTTTTGTGGTATTTCTGGATCCTTACCAAGGCAGTGATGATATATGCCTTCTCTCAAAGTATGTAGTATTTGTGGTATGAGGCATAGTGATATTGCCTTCTCTCTCACCCTACTCTAATAAGGTTTGATATCTGGAGCTCATAGGTGGGAGACAGCTAATACATACTTACAAGACATTTATTGCATAGTCAAACCATGGATCCAGAGAAACAAGTCAATAAGTCAAATCAAGATGTGCATGTGTGGTGGATGAATGGTGTATGGTGATGATGGTGATAATGGTGAAAATAATGGTGAAAGTCTAATTCTACTTTTGCTCTTTTGAGGGGATACATGCCATTCTTGTACTTTGAAGGTTTTTGAGAGGAATGAGATGCTCTATATTTTATTTTTCTTTTCTCTCAGGTGGGTATCTTGTACCCCTTTTTATTTCCTCATATTCACTTTTTTTTTCAGAGCACTCACCCTCCGAGAATAATGTAGCAAGTGGTAGTAACCAAAATATCAAGAGCATTTATTTCACGGGGAATAACAGGAATAGGATAATGTTTTTGGCTATTCTCTCCTGGATAGGAGTAGAATAATTTTAGGTGAATCTGGAGATGGAAAGGAGTGGATGTATGTGGATGCGTACTTCCAGAGTAGAAGCAGCATGTATGAGTGAACGTGAGAGTGAATCTTGATTTTAATCGCATGACAAGCTCCTAAGGGTCTACACAGCTTGACCACACTCAATGCTCATAAGCAGTAAAAAGTAAATGTGTAGTTCATTGTCTAATAAGCATGTATATATGGCTGTGGTAGGATTTTAAACTCTCATCATACAGGAACTCATCATGCAACATTTTAAAGATTTTCAAATAAAATTCTCCAGAATTCTAGCATCTCTAAGAACAGATAAACAGCAGCTCAACCTTTCCATATCATATCCGTTAATGACTTAGACTTTAGACCAAGTACTCTTCCCACAAGTTTAGGTTTAGAGCAAATCTTAATTCATAACAGTCATGCCTAAACTTGAGAGAGAATTCAATTTTGAGAACTAGTCATGGCAGAGCAACTATTCATCATTTCCATGTGAGAGCTTATCACAAGGGTTCATAGCAAACTTTATTTATTTATTTACGTATTTAGCAAGCAAAGCAAAGATATATATAAGCACAAAATCTTTATTTGGGTTTTTATGATTATGCATCTTTTTATTATTTGAGTAAAGTATAAACACGAGTAGAAACACTTAGCTAGATAAATGGGGGTGCTCTCCTCCAAGCTGGATTTTGACGTAATTTCTTCTAATATATGAGTGATGGTAGCAGAATAGAGAGGATAACTATGGTTTCTCTACTTCAAAGGGGTATGTCTATGTCTGGGACGAACCACGGGATAAGAATACACCACAAAGGATGCTTATCCATAGGCCGATAAACCCTACCCGTCCTGCTAACAAGAGGTGGACTACACGGGACCAACGTAACTGTCACCTACGCGGCCTACCACACGATCCAGCTAGATAGGGGATATCCACAAGTAATCTAGGTCTAAGCACCACGCTTACACCTATACTACAACTCTCACCTATAGCGTCCTATAGATTAAAGTACTCAAAAGAGTTGTGAACCAGAACATACATGATTAGTAATTGCATAATGAATTAGAAGTAGATTACCAGAGTCATCCCATGAGCAAGCTTGATTAGAGCTTGATCATGACGAAGTACAACTGGAGGAAGAACCGACAGGCCGGCCTCTCCTCCAATCCTCCCTCGCTCTCCATCTCGCTACTATCTAGATCTACTCTAGTTTAGAGATGAGAGGAGAGTTCTCATCTCTAAACCCTAGCTTTTGCTCTGTCTATGAATAATGAATAATGATCAAGGGGTGCCTCCTCCAGGGGCCAGGGGGTCTGCTTATATAGTCCCCTCAAGTGAACCTGGGCCGTCGGATCGAACCGACACTGATTATACGGTTATTCTTGATCCTTTAGGTCGGTGGAGCATAATCCGCGAGATTGAGCGTGATTTGTTGAAACTCTAGGGCGGGCGCCCAAGGGGGGAGGGTGGGCGCCCTGCCCCCAGGCCCGTTCGGCCTCCCGTTCATTCCCGTGGCTTCTGGAGTCTTCTAGATGATAGAAAATTGCACGGCACGTTAATATCTCTTTGTAAACCCGACGTGTGGGCCTACCTTCCACCATGGGGCTTGCAACAGTCACTTATGTCTTGAGCAGTTAAAAGATAGAACGGTCAAGTCAAGCACCATGTCTCTTGTTCTTTGATCAACTATAGCTCTGGGGTTTTTGTAGATTTTCAAATAAAACCCAGAGATTCCTTGTATGACTCTCTCTAGTCTCTCTTTTGTGGTATTTCTGGATCCTTACCAAGGTAGTGATGATATACGCCTTCTCTCAAGTATGTAGTATTTGTGGTATGAGGCATTAGTGATATGCCTGTCTCTCTCACCCTACTCTAATAAGGTTTGATATCTGGAGCTAATAGGTGGGAGACATCTAATACATACTTACAAGACATTTATTGCATAGTCAAACCATGGATCCAGAGAAACAAGTCAATAAGTCAAATCAAAATGTGCATGTGTGGTGGATGAATGGTGTATGGTGATGATGGTGATAATGGTGAAAATAATGGTGAAAGTCTAATTCTACTTTTGCTCTTTTGAGGGGATACGTACCTTTCTTGCACTTTGAAAGTTTTTGAGAGGAATGAGATGCTCTATATTTTCTTTTTATTTTCTCTCAGGTGCGTATCTTGTACCCCTTTTTATTTCCTCGTATTCACTTTTTTTCAGAGCACTCACGCTCCTAGAATAATGTTGCAAGTGGTAGTAACCAAAATATCAAGAGCATTTATTTTACGGGGAATAACAAGAATAGGATAATGTTTTTGGCTATTCTCTCCTGGATAGGAGTAGAATAATTTTAGGTGAATCTGGAGATGGAAAGGAGTGGATGTATGTGGATGCGTACTTCCAGAGTAGAAGCAGCATGTATGAGTGAACGTGCAAGTGAATCTTGATTTTAACCGCATGACAAGCTCCTAAGGGCCTACACAGCTTGACCACACTCAATGCTCATAAGCAGTAAAAAGGAAATGTGTAGTTCATTGTCTAATAAGCATGTATATATGGCTGTGGTAGGATTTTAAACTCTCATCATAAAGGAAATCATCATGCAACATTTTAAAGATTTTCAAAGATAAAATTCTCCAGAATTCTAGGATCTCTAAGAACAGATAAACAACAGCTCAACCTTTCCATATCATATCCGTTAACGACTTAGACTTTAGATCAAGTACTCTTCCCACAAGTTTAGGTTTAGAGCAAATCTTAATTCTTAACAGTCATGCCTAAACTTGAGAGCGAATTCAATTTTGAGAACTAGTCATGGCAGAGCAACTATTCATCATTTCCATGTGAGAGCTTATCACAAGGGTTCATAGCAAACTTTATTTATTTATTTACATATTTAGCAAACAAAGCAAAGATATATATAAGCACAAAATCTTTCTTTGGGTTTTTATGATTATGCATCTTTTTATTATTTGAGTAAAGTATAAACGCGAGTAGAAACACTTAGCTGGAAAAATGGGGGTGCTCTCCCCCAAGCTGGATTTTGACGTAATTTCTTCTAATATATGAGCGATGGTAGCTGAATAGAGAGTTTAAGTATGGTTTCTCTACTTCAAAGGGGTATGTCTATGTCTGGGACGAACCACGTGATAAGCATACAACACAAAGGATGCTTATCCATAGGCCGATAAACCCTACCCGTCCTGCTAACAAGAGGTGGACTACACGGGACCAACGTAACTGTCACCTACGCGGCCTACCACACGATCCAGCTAGACAGGGGATATCCACAAGTAATCTATGTCTAAGCACCACGCTTACACCTATACTACAACTCTCACCTATAGCGTCCTATAGATTAAAGTACACAAAAGAGTTGTGAACCAGAACATACATGATTAGTAATTGCATAATGAATTAGAAGTAGATTACCAGAGTCATCCCATGAGTAAGCTTGATTAGAGCTTGATCATGACGAAGTACAACCGGAGGAAGAACCGACAGGCCGGCCTCTCCTCCAATCCTCCCTCGCTCTCCATCTCGCTACTATCTAGATCTACTCTAGTTTGGAGATGAGAGGAGAGCACTCATCTCCAAACCCTAACTTTTGCTCTGTCTATGAATAATAAATAATGATCAAGGGGTGCCTTCTCCAGGGGCCAGGGGGTCTGCTTATATAGTCCCCTCAAGTGAACCTGGGCCGTTGGATCAAACCGACATTGATTGAACGGTTATTCTTGATCCTTTAGGTCGGTGGTGCATAATCCACGAGATTGAGCGTGATTGGTTGAAACTCCAGAGCGGGCGCCCAAGGGGCGAGGGCGGGCGCCCTGCCCCCGGGCCCGTTCGGCCTCCCGTTCGTTTCCGTGGCTTCTGGAGTCTTCTAGATGATAGAAAATTTCACGGCACGTCAATATCTCTATGTAAACCCGATGTGTGGGCCTTTCTTCCGTATTTCCTGATAACCCCCTGCAGAAATAGATAAACACCAAAACTCATGGAATTCTGTCAGATAAAACCCTAAGTCTGGGTGTTGGTTGCATTTGGATCCTTTTCTTTATTTATTTGATGATTATATTTGGTACTTAAGGACCGTCAACACCGATATAATTCAAGAGTATCATACCTATAATAAAGTATTCATTCACAAATTAAATAAGTTGGCATGCTATCCACTCTTTACTTTGACTTCTCATGGGGCCTATAGCATTTCCAAGTTCTTGGGTGGTTGCAAGATAGAATGGTTGTAACAGACTCACCATTTATTCATCCCTTGATAGACCATCAATCCGGAGGTTTTATAATTTTTTGCAAAATAAATAAGTTCCTTGAATGATTCTCTCGATCGCTCAATGTGTATGAAATCCTCACCAAAGGCATTTGTGTTTGACTTTAAGACCTACCACTAAGGCTGAGAATGGAGCTTTGGGAAGCTATTAAGGGTGGGCGTACTTAAGACACTTGTGTTGCCAAGTCAAAGCCCAGACCATGAGGAGGTACAAGTCATACACCTTGATTCAGATGTGCAAGTGTGTGGGATTTTTTTTGGTGGTAGTCCTATCTAAATATTTTTGGTTACTCCTTGTATCATGACTCTCTTTAGTTGAGGAAGAGAATGAGAGAATGTAAACATATGGACCCTAAAAAAATGGATCATATATATATATATATATTTTTTCTGATGGGGATTTTGATTTTCCCGTCCATGCCCTTTGGCTTTTCCTTCATTTTTTTCATGGATAACTGATGCCCACATGTTTCAAAGGGATCTCAAAGAGGAAAATGGAGAGATGTCATGATGGTGATGTAAGGAGTAAAATTGTGTATGGGGATGCGCAACCCTCAGGGTGAGAGTTTGGCATACTTATTTGGTGGAAGCTAAGGCGCAACTCTCAGGGTAAGAGTTAACATATTTTGGTGGATGGAAGGGTGCATGTTGTGCACAACTTCTCAGTGTGAGAGTCGGCTTTATTTGTGGGTGCGTGAATCTCATATCATGGGTGCATGACCATAATCTCACTCTAGGATACCTAGGATTTGACTCAACTCAAAGCGCCGCATGCCGCATATGACTAAAGGTGTACAAACTACTAAGCAAGTCATATGGCCTTGGTAGGTATTTCATAATCATTGAGGAACTCTTTGTTTTGAATTTTTGAAAAGAAAACTCCGGATATCAAGTTTCTCTTAGAACAAAGTCATAGCAAAATCTATTTATACCATATCATGTCTCGCAACAACTTAGAAAAGGATCATGCATTTGCAACCCACAAGATTTCAAGTTCTCAGAATGAGACATTTTTAGCCAACAAACTTAAATCTTGATGAACACTAAATTATAACTTAGATACTAGAGAATTATAGACAGAGCAACTATTCATCATTTCAATAGAAGAGTAACTAACATATCATAGCACACATGAGAGTGGAATTTTTTTGAAAGATGATGAAAAATTGCTGAAATTTAAATAGTAAAATTAAGAACTAAAATTAAGTGCAAGAATGTAAGATACATGTTACCTATTGTGGGGGTCCTCCCCCAAGTTAGCTCACTGCTGCGGTCCAGGGAAATGTCCCATGGATCGCAGGTAGGCCATTTGTGCCTCGTGCCGGTGACGGCTCGCATCCTCAAGGTCGATGAAGCTCTACTGGCTCTACCGATGCCATTGGGTAGCAGTCTGGATGTGGGCATTCAGCGTACCTTGGATCTGCCTGTTCTGGAGCTCTAGTCCTCCAGTGTGAGTGTTGAGGACGTCCAGTGTGACCTGAGGGCTGTTGATATTTGAGAACGCAATAAGGAATTGATCCGCAAGCGCATGGATATCGGTGAGCACTTCACCCGGGAGGTTATCCAGAGTATCGTATTTATTTTTTTACCACTAGGAGAAAGAGTGCATCTGACTAACCCGGTCTATTACTACTAACCCTTTAGGCAACAAAGAATGTTTCTCGATGTGAGTGATGAATAGAGAAGACTACAACCGTAATCTCCTTCTAACCTTGGTAAGGTTGATCTACTGTTCTATTGGGGAGGCTAACGGAATCTAGACACCACAAAGGATGTTCAACCCACACCTATAAACCCTATCCTTCCTGCTAACAAGATATGGTCTGCAAAAGTAACTCGAAAATGTCACATTCCTCGCTACTACCACGGTCTAGCTAGTCAGGGAATATCTATGAGTATCCTAGCTTAAACACCACGTCTACGCTAGAGATGATTACTCTAAACTCTACGCGAAGAGATTAAAGTAAACTCATAAACCAAAAGAACAATAAAACAAGAACTTACTAGAATTTAGAAGTCGAAATACTGAAGAATCCTAGGAGCAAGCCTCGGGTTAGGAGAACTCGATACCGCAGGTACAAGCTCGGAGTAGACACCGACAGGCCGGGCTTCCTCCGGTCTACACATCCACTCTATCTCTCTCAATCTAGTAGAAACTAGAAGATCTATTTCTACTCACATTGGATGCTAAGCCTAAAAAGAAATTTTATTTAGAGAAGAGGTTTTCCTTCGAGGGCTCCCCTCAACTCTATGATAAACTTGTCTCCTCCAGGGGCCAGGGGGTCTTGTTTTATAGTCCCCTCAAGTGAACGTGAGCCATTGGATCAAACCGACATTGATTGGACGGTTATCCTTGATCCTTTAGGTCGGTGGAGCGTCGTGTGCGAAAAGAGTCCTGATTGGCATCCAACAGAGGGCGGGCGCCCAGGTCAACTGGGCGGGCGCCCAGGGCCTGGCTCCGTTCGGCCTCTGCATCCTTCCTGTGGCTTCTAGAGTCTTCTAGATTGTAGAAAATTGCGTGGTGAGTTGATATCTCTATGTAATCCCGACATGTGGGCCTTTCTTCCTTATTTCCTGATAACCCCCTGCAGAAACAGATAAACAACAAAACTCGTGGAATTCTGTCAGATCAAACCCTAATTCTAGGTGTTGTTTGTATATTGGTCATTTCTCTTGTTTATTTGATAATTAAAATTGATACTTAAGAACCGTCAACAAATACCCCCATACTTAGGCTTTTACTCGTCCTCGAGAAAGGGATGGTTAAGAACAATATCTGGGGTAAAACATTTTAAAAATATTCTCTTCATAACTGCAGGATGTTAAAATCCACTGTGAACTATAGTCAGGAAAGTATATGGTTAAGAGTAGAGATCCTTTCTTCTCAATCATGTCACTTGGAGTTTTTGTATATTTTTGAAAGAAAGTTAGCATACCTTTTATCCTCATAGGTTCTCTCAGATCACTTATTTATCTTTTATATATATCTCACTGAGGCTGTTTTAATTTGCAAAAATTCTCAAGCATACTTACCTTGTATTTATTGCCTGATCAAAACGGGATCCGAGGAGGGGAATGTCATACTCTTAGATCAAAGACTTTAGAAATAAAAATATTTGTCAACTCTTGCTGTCATATTGCTTATTAGAGGGACCATGGGCTATCATTTTCTTTTTCTTCTTTTTTTTAAGTGGATACCAAGGTACCCCTAATTCTACTGCCGGACACTAGTCCATTTTTTCTGCGAGGTTGTCAAGCACTTGCTCCTTTTTTATTTCCACGAAATATCTTTATTTTTGCATAGCCCATGCCTAATGCAATAATACTTCGGAAGAGTGAATCTTTCTGAATAAATGTCTTGATCTTAGGAGCATGATAAATCTCTCAACATGGGTCTAACTCATTTTGAACAAACTAAATACAGAGTAGATAGCCTTTATAATCATAATTAATATTTTCAGTTTTATCAGGCATATAAAACACTGAGGATGGTAGCTAGAATTTTGAAGATTTTGAAATAAATTCTCCAAGCAACAATGATATCTAGAATAAGAAACTCATACTTTACCATCTCACATTCCATACTGACTTAAGTAACACAGGGTTTTAAAATGATTTTATAATAGTTGTAAGTTTTCAGGAAATATCACAGAGTGAGATTAATCATAATTAGAAACATTTTAATCTTTATCATGTCAGAAACAATATTTTGCATAATCCAAGATATGTGTATGTGTAAAGTGTGCAGAGTATGTACTGTAGTCGAAGTGTGTTTGGCGTGTCGAGGGATCTCCCCCATACTTGTTTTCTACTTTCTTGCACAAGAATAAAGTAGAGACACACAAGACATAATAATAATAATAATAATAATAATAATAATAATAATAATAATAATAATAATAATAATAATAATAATAATAATAATAATAATAATAATAATAATAATAATACTCTTTATTAATCTTGAGGCATTTATTACAACTGACTGGTAGCAAACTGACGAAAACAGTAGCAAACTGACAATAATAGTAAACCTAAACCGAATTTAAAGATAAATGACTAAGATGCATTGCCTCAATGTCTAATCTAGATAACTTAGTGACACTCTAATTCGTTAATCTTCTTATTGACACTGGCAAGATCCTGCCTAAGGCGTAGTATAACGGTGTTGTGGTTAGAGAGCTGCCTAGTGAGGGAATTAATCGAGGACTGGAGTTCTATGATAACTCTGTCTAGCCTGCGAACGTCCTCATCAATATCTACTATAGTCTTGCGACGCTTGGGAGGTGTCTCAAAAGCATTGAGAGCATGCTTCGGGGCTGCCTTTGGAGAGATGAAACGGACTTTGGCTGCTCTAATCCCTTCAAAGTAAGGCCTTTCCTCCTCCGTAGTGTAGCGAATGCTGCTGATCTCACCGCTCTGGTTGGTCTTGACTCCAACGACCCTCTCATTGGGTCTAGGTGGAAGGATCATCGTGCTGGTTGGCACCTTGATGGTGGTCTTCATCTTAGATGATGATCCTTTGAGGAGTAGGGGTTGTGGTGGTGCGGTGAGAACTGGTTGAGCATGATGGGATTGGGCGGAGCTGCGTTGGCGTAATGGCATGACTTCTAGCTGTCGCTCTGTGTTGGCCGGGACGAGAGCACGGGCATCGGGGTCTTCCGCAGGCTCCATGTTGAGGTTGAAGGGGACGACTTCCCAATCATCGTGGAACTTCTCGGCCATTGGAGCAGCGAGGAACTAAACAAGCTCTAATTGAAGAAGAAGAAGAAGAGAAGGCTTGGTGGATTGGTGTTTGAAAACTGATGTCAGGGGTCTGTTTATATAGGGGTCAAAAAGTGCCTCTAGGGGTTGTTCTGGTTGCTCCCTTCGATGTGCGTGAGAAACTTTCCATCTGAGGGATTATTCGGATTACCATAAGTGCATTTTCCATAACAGAGAAAATCAGGACAGAGGGGGAACAGGAGCTGGGCACCCGCCCACTTGATCAGGGCGCCCACCCTCTCTCTGTCTCCTCTGTGGGCACGCTTCCTCGAGCGTGTTTCTAGATGCAGACTTAATTAGGAATATATATATATATGACCCAAAAACATCAGACTAAAAAGGTCGGGCTCTAATTCTCCATGGGAAGAAAAAAATGGATTACGTGTATTTCTTCTAATTCTTTATTGGGCTCTAAAAACAATTTAAGACGTTGACCATTTACCTTGAATAACGTACCTTCATCGTTTTGAAGTGTGATAGCTCTGTGGGATAATGACTTAATTACCTTGAATGGTCCTTCCCATTTGCTCCGGAGTTTTCCATGCCCGAAAAAGCTTCACCCTGAAATTAAAAAGTAATACCTTATCTCCGGGTGTGAATTCCTTCTTCTTGATTCTCTTGTCATGCCACCTTTTGACTCTTTCTTTGTAGATCTTCAAATTGTGATATGCTTTCTCTCGCCATTCCTCCAATTCTTATAGTTGCATTCTTCTATGATCTCCAGCAACATCTAGGTCCATATTCCATCTCTTTACGGCCCAGTGTGCTTTGAACTCTAGTTCAACAGGTAGGTGGCAAGTCTTCCCGTACACCAATTGGTATGGAGACATTCCAATCGGGGTCTTGTATGCTATCCGGTATGCCCAGAGTGCATCGAGTAACTTGTCTTTCCACGCCATTCCCATTTCATTTACTGTCTTCTGAAGAATATTCTTGATTTGCTTGTTGGAAGTCTCTGCTTGGCCACATGTCTGAGGATGATAGGGGGTAGCGACGTTGGGACGGATTCCATGCTTTGATAGATATTGCTTGAATCGTTTATCGATGAAGTGTGCTCCTCCATCACTTATCACTACTCTGGGGACTCCAAATCTTGGAAATATAATTTCTTCAAACATCCTCTTTGAACTGATGTTGTCGGTATGCTTGCAAGGTAATGCCTCTGCCGACTTGGAGACGTAGTCAAGTGCCACCAAGATTTACTCACACATCTTTGATGGAGGAAATGGACCCATATAGTCTATTCCCCAGACATCAAAGAGCTCAATCTGAAGGTTGTTGGTGAGTGGCATTGCATCCCTTGTATTTATGTTTCCGTGCCTTTGACATGGCCCACATCTTCTGATATATTGCTTCGCGTCTTCATACATTGTAGGCCAGTAGAATCCACACTGCCAGATCTTTGAATGTGTACGGAATGCTCCATAGTGACCTCCATATGGCGATGAATGACATCTGTCGATGATCTTCCATCCTTCCTCAGTGGTCACACATCTCTTGAGTAAGCCATCAGAGCATACTCGGAAGAGGTATGGCTCATCCCATATATGTGAATGACTTTCTTGAATAAGCTTTTTCTTGTTTGCTCCTGGTGGTACATACCCTAAAACCATAAAATTAACAATATCTGCATACCAGGGGTCAGACCTGTTAATCCCATAAAGCATGTCGTCCCGGAGTGAATCATTGATGGGGGTTTCCTGTGGACTCTTAAAATACATTCTAGACAAGTGATCTGCAATAGAATTTTCTACTCCCTTTTTATCTTTTATTTCTAAGTCAAATTCTTGGAGTAATAAGATCCATCTAATCAGGCGAGGTTTAGTATCTTTTTTAGTGAGCAAATATTTTAGTGCAGCATGATCAGTGTAAACAATTATTTTAGCTCCAACTAAATAAGATCTAAATTTATCAATGGCAAAGACAATAGCCAGAAGCTCTTTTTCAGTGGTTGCATAGTTAAGTTGAGCTCCTGCCAAAGTTTTACTGGCATAAGCAAATGCATGATGCTTCTTATTTTTAGTTTGTCCCAATACTGCCCCCACAGCATAATCACTAGCATCACATATAATTTCAAAAGGCAACGAACAATCAGGGGGTTGAATGATTGGTGCAGAGATGAGTGCTTTCTTTAATAAATTAAAAGATGTTAGACATGCATCACCAAATTCGAAAGGAGCATCCTTGGCTAGCAAAAGAGTAAGTGGTCTATCAATGAATGAAAAATCTTTTATGAATCAACGATAAAAACCAGTATGGCCAAGAAAGCTTCAAATTCCTTTTATATTCACAGGTGGAGGTAGTTGTTCAGTTACTTCAGTTTTAGCTTTGTCTACCTCAATACCTCTTTTAGACACTAGGTGTCCCAGCACTATTCCTTCCCTAACCATGAAATGACATTTTTCCCAATTAAGGACTAAGTGCTTTTCTTCACATCTTTGCAAAACCTTGTCTCAGTTTTCAAGACAACTATCAAAAGTTTTTCCATAAATAGAGAAATCATCCATGAAAACTTTCATAATGTCTTCAATCATATCAGAAAATATAGACATCATGCATCTTTGAAAAAAGCTGGTGCATTACATAACCCAAAAGACATTCTACGGTAAGCATAAGTTCCATATGGGCATGTAAAAGTGGTTTTGCTTTGATCATCAGGATGGATCGGGATCTGATGATACCCTTAATATCCATCTAAGAAACACAAGAATGAATGGTTCGCTAATCGCTCTAGCATCTCATCTATGGAAGGTAAAGGAAAGTGATCCTTTCTCGTGGCTTTGCTTAGTTTTCTATAGTCTATGCACATCCGCCATCCTGTGACGGTGCCTTGCGGAATTAGCTCGTTCTTTTCATTCATAATAACAGTCATGCCTCCCTTTTTAGCCACAACTTGTACTGGGCTTACCCACTCACTGTGCGGCACAGGATATATAATCCCTACATGCAGCGACTTTATAGCTTCCTTTTTAACTACCTCTCTCATAGTGTTGTTAAGTCTACGTTGGGGTTCCCGAGAAGGTGAAACAGAAGGATCTGTTGGAATACGATGGGTACAAATCATAGGACTGATTCCTATAAGATCTTGGAGTGAGTAGCCAAAAACTGAGTGATGTTTCTCAAGAATGGTCATTAATCGCAGAGTTTGCTCCTGAGTGAGTTTATCGCTAATGATCATAGGAAACTCTGGATTATTGTTTAGGAAAGCATAGATAAGACCAGGTGGTAAAGTTTTAAGCTCTATGGGGGGTCTAGGTGTTTCTACAAACTCATCTAAGGGTTGGAGTTTCGTCTTCTAAGTCTGATTCTTCTAAAAGTTCAAGAGATGCAGCTTTACCTCCTCCATAGGATCAGGCAAAAGATATGACTCGGCCTTATTATTCAAAGAGTGTGAAATTGTTATTGGGATTTTAAAAGCTTTTCCAAAAGAAATGTGTAGCTTTCCAGTATGACCTTCATAAAGGAGTCTTCTAAAAGGTTGTCCTATCAACAGGTCGAAGTCCCATGTATCAAAGATATAGAAGTTCAAATGAACCATGGAGCCTTCTACCGTAAGAGGTAGGACATTAATAATTCCAAGACTGGGGACTAATCGTCCCAAAGATTCCTTTATGACCTTTGTTGTGGGGGTTAAGACAAGATTTTTAAATAGTTTAAGTGCAAAAGATTTAGACATGATGTTGATCCCCACAACAGGATTATAAAGAGCATTAAATCGATCAGAATTATAGGCACAACGTATAGTTATAGAGGGTTTGTCCAAACGGATCACATCAGAGGAAAGCTCCGATTCCTCCAACCACTCGCTACTCATGACTGAGATAAGCTCTCTCAATTGATATTCACTTGGCAAATAAATGCTAAACTGGTCGTTTTGGGGTTTGTCAATAGAATGGTAGTTTGAAAGGTTTCCAAAATCGGCAAAAAGATCGGATTCTATATGCAGCATGAAGTCCGGTGGTGGAATTTCTTCCTCTTGTGGCTCAGAACATGGGATAGCTAAAGTAGATGAAGAATTTGGCAGAGTGTCTACTTCGGCTTCGTAGGTTTCATCATGAAGGGTATTATCCATCTCAGCTTCTAGGATTCTATCTAGGATCACTCTAGCTTCATCAGTAGAAATGTGAAAGAAAGAACCTCTAGACATTGTGTGTAGCATTTGTTTGTGATTTTTCTGAAGACCTCGAAAAAAGTTAAATAAAAGAACAGGGTCTTCAAGATTAAGGTTTGGACTAGATCTAAAAGATCAGAAAAACGTTTCTAGGATTTTCCCAAAGTTTCATTATCTTTTTGTTTAAAAGATAGGACTTCGAGTCTAAGGTCGCCGATACGGTCGAGGGAATAGAAATCTAGACAAAAGTTGGCTCGTAAAACTCCCCATTCACTTCATTGTTGACTTACCTTCTGACTGTACCATTGTCTAGCTTCTCCCCTTAAGGAAAAAGAAAAAAGCTTCTAACATAAAGTTTTATCAGAAATGCCTTCAATGCAAAGACAATCACATGTTTGCTCAAAATCTCTAATATGAAGGTAAGGGTTTTCGTCTTCCTTTCCCGAAAAAGATAGGTTTTGAATCATGGAAATCAACCTAGAACTTAACCTGTACTGGGATGTTTGGATAGGCTGTGATGACTCCCATGGTAAAAGGTCAGTTTCTGAAGGTGTTGCAAATTTGTAGATTGATTTAGAATCTTGGTTTTCCATAAGGTAAGAGTAAAGAAAATAAATACAGAATATAAAAGATAAGAAAAGATAAAAGTATAGATACAAGCTAATAGTAAGACTCAAGGTTATCTCAGCAAACCATCTTTCTCTCCGACAACGGCGCCAGAAATGCATGTTGATATTTGGGAACGCAATAAGGAATTGATCCGCAAGCGCACGGATATCGGTGAGCACTTCACCCGGGAGGTTATCCAGAGTATCGTATTTATTTTTTTACCACTAGGAGAAAGAGTGCATCTGACTAACCCGGTCTATTACTACTAACCCTTTAGGCAACAAAGAATGTTTCTCGATGTGAGTGATAAATAGAGAAGACTACAACCGTAATCTCCTTCTAACCTTGGTAAGGATGATCTACTGTTCTATTGGGGAGGCTAACGGAATCTAGACACCACAAAGGATGTTCAACCCGCACCTATAAACCCTATCCTTCCTGCTAACAAGATATGGTCTGCAAAGGTAACTCGAAAATGTCACGTTCCTCGCTACTACCACGGTCTAGCTAGTCAAGGAATATCTATGAGTATCCTAGCTTAAACACCACGTCTACGCTAGAGATGATTACTCTAAACTCTACGCGAAGAGATTAAAGTAAACTCATAAAGCAAAAGAACAATAAAACAAGAACTTACTAGAATTTAGAAGTCGAAATACTGAAGAATCCTAGGAGCAATCCTCGGGTTAGGAGAACTTGATCCCGCAGGTACAAGCTCGGAGTAGACACCGACAGGCCGGGCTTCCTCCGGTCTACACCTCCACTCTATCTCTCTCAATCTAGTAGAAACTAGAAGATTTTTTTTTGTACTCACATTGGATGCTAAGCCTAAAAAGAAATTTTATTTAGAGAAGAGGTTTTCCTTCGAGGGCTCCCCTCAACTCTATGATAAACTTGTCTCCTCCAGGGGCCAGGGGGTCTGGTTTTATAGTCCCCTCAAGTGAACATGAGCCATTGAATTAAACCGACATTGGTTGGATGGTTATCCTTGATGCTTTTGGTCGGTGGAGCGTCGTGTGCAAAAAGAGTCCTGATTGGCATCCAACAGAGGGCGGGCGCCCAGGTTAACTGGGCGGGCGCCCAGGGCCTGGCTCCATTCGGCCTTTGCTTCCTTCCTGTGGCTTCTGGAGTCTACTAGATGGTAGAAAATTTCACGGTGCGTTGATATCTCTATGTAATCATGACATGTGGGCCTTTCTTCCTTTTTTCTTGATAACCCCCAGCAGAAACAGATAAACAACAAAACTAGTGGAATTCTGTCAGATCAAACCCTAATTCTAGGTGTTGTTTTTATATTGGTCCTTTCTCTTGTTTATTTGATAATTAAAATTGATACTTAAGAACCGTCAACAAGGGCGAACAGGGGGTAGCATTCCCTCAGAATCTGAGGAGTGTCCTAGCTCGAGATGCCTGGATCCCCCTACCCAATATGCCTCCGGCTCGCTTGGGCTTGCACCTCCGTGCGCATGCCAGCTCGACTCTCCTGCCTGTCAGCTCGAACCTTTAGCCTTGTAGGGGTGAGCAACGTATCCCATACCATATCCATATCTAGGGGTAAATCCGGGCGTAGGTATAGCAGGGGTCCATCCCATCCCTGGCATAGGTGGTTGTGGAGTGTGCTGTGCTGGCTGTGCGGATGGTGCTGGCAGTCCTGCCTGTGCTGCCCTTGCTGCTTGTGCTGCCTACTCTTCTTCTTCCCTCCTCCGTGAGTTCTGCAAGAAACAGAGCTCCTGCGTCCACCTTCCCTATCAATGAGGGTGAAGGTGAGTGATGGGGAATTGTACAGAGCGAGATCCGGGTTAGGTTACTGGATCTCGTTTGTATATCCCGGAAAATAATATAAAATCTTTTTACCAATTTCGTCGCGTTTAATCATATGTGCATGTGAAATATATGATTCATTAATCATGATACAAGGAGTAGTGATGTAAATAATGGTATTAGCAGCATGGGGATCAACACTTGCAGTAAGGCGAGTAATAAGAGATGTGCACATGATAGCAGTTGAAGTTTTAATGGAACGCAACAAATGATTAACAAGCTCAACAATAGGTGCAACCTTAATCTTTTTGAGCACAGCATAAAGCAACTTCAACTCTATGTCGTAAGTAAGATGCGTATTATCTCTTGAAAAGAACGAACTAGTGATCCACTTATGGAGAATCCTCAAAGTGGGTTGATGGATGTTGGCAGAATGCCCCTGGAACTTTCCAACGACGTGTTGCCCCGAGATCAAATGCCAGAAAGCATGACGTTGGTAACCCCCGAGGGAGAAACCTAAGTCAATGGAGCACCGCTCGTGGAAACCCAAACGGTTGGCAAGATCCTTCCAATAAATACCGAAATCTCTTCCAAAGTAATGGAAGGTAATACCATAATCCACAATTTGTAGAGTGCCCAAAATTTGGATCGTCAAAAGACGTGACCCAAGCTCATGAACGGGGGCAACTCTACTCCAACCAAGATGCTCAAAAATAGTATCAAACTCAACATCCATACCTATTTGGTGCATGATGTTGACGGTCCTTAAGTACTAAAATTAATAATCAAATAAACATGAAAAAGGATCAATATGAAACAAACATCTAGAATTAGGGTTTTATCTGACAGAATTCCATGAGCTTTGGTGTTTATCTATTTCTGCAGGGAGTTATCAGAAAATATGGAGAGAAGGCCCACATGTCATGTTTACAATAAGATAATTATGTGCCGCGCAATTTTCCTCAATCTAGAAGGATCCAGAAGCCACGGGAACGAACGGGAAGCGAATCGGGCTCGGGAGCTGGGCGGCCGCCCACCCCCCTTGGGCGCCTGCCCTGGCCAAGAGGCCAATCAGGACTCTGCTTCGGGACAAGACTCCACCGACCTAAAGGATCAATCTAAACCATACAATCTATGTCGGTTTGATCCAATGGCTCACGTTCACTTGAGGGGACTATAAAACAAGAACCCCTGGCCCCTGGAGGAGAGGAGGAGAAATCATTATTCAGAGGTAGCCATCAAAGTTAGGGTTTAGATCTCTCTCCCACAGAGAATTAGAATTAGCTACTCCCTAATCCTTCAAGTTTAGAGGTTGATTAGATAGCAATTAGAGAAGTAGAGCACTACGCTCTGGATTCGGATCTTCGGTAATAAAGATTGGTATTATTCATATCTTTCTCTAATTCTATTGTTCTAATTGCATTATGTCTCTAATTATTATGCTCTTAGTTTGCTCTAGTTCTATATTTGATATAGTTCTAATTGATAATGAGTTTATGTATAAGTTTGCAAAGCGCTTAGCTCTTGACGCGAGGGAGTTAGGTGATAGATCACATGTGAGCGTGGTGCTTAGATGTTATTTATCTGCAAATGTATCCTATTGGCCGAGTCGTGTGGTAGTTCGCGATAGTGACAGCTTCGTTGATTCTTATATAGTCCACCCTCCGTTGATAGGACAGGCAGAACCGGTATTGTGGAGTAAGTCATGCGATGTTCTGATTTACTTTATCAATGTTCCTTATACATGAATGAAGAGTCTTTTATGCTATATATGATCTTGTAGATAACTAGAGTAGATTATGACTTAGTAGTTAGTAGATAACTTAGAATCCATTCTCTAGCTAATCCGACATCACCTACATATATGAGGAGTAGTCTATTTTCTAATCGCTGTGCTCTTTATCCCTTGAACTTATACTTTATTATCATTATCTTTATGGTTTACCCCCTGCTAAAGTATGTGACTGTGTGACGAGTTTCTTATTAGTAATCATGCTCTTGCAAGTTTAACTCTAGTCTATGCCTTGATAGATTTTGTCCCTTGATTTAATTCCATCTCCTTAGATCCCTAGAGCAAAATTATAAATAACGATACCTGGAATACTTATCCTGGTGAAATGCTACAATGAGGTGTTTTATCTGTGCGCTTGCGGATAGAATGGATTATTTTCTAAAGAGCCTTTACATTTATAAATACCTTTGTACACTCTGGCGCCATGCTAGGGATGACAACCTAGTATCTAAGTGGTGTTAGCTAGTGTCAACAAGCATTTCTGGCGCCGTTGCCGGGGAACTTATAGGAATTATACGAATCTCAGGAATAAGTCATAAAAGGGAACAAAAGGGTAATATTAAGGAAGCCAGAAAATCAGTCAAGGTTATTCATATAAAATATTAGAGTAGACTATAGAGAAATAATTGCATAAAACTGCTACTAAGTGAGAAATCATAACAAGGCACCTCTGCTTTGGCAGGTTCACCCTGTTGTTTTTCTATGTTTATATTTTTATACAGGGTATAACAGGAATGACTTTGGGTACATTCAACTCTTCATCATCAGAACCAAAGCAATCAAGAGAAGAAGAAGCTAGCTACCAATTGTTGAAGCTATGGCACACAAGACCTTGCAAGAATTCTCTGCTCCAAGTCTTGAGAACATTCCAACCGGTCCAAGATTTGCAGTAGAAGAAGGAATACCCGAGTTTGAGCTCAAGTCAAGCCTCATCAATTTGGTACAAGCTACACAATTCAGTGGAAATGCACATGAAGATGCCAGTGCACACTTGCAGAATTTCTTAGAAATTGGAAGCACAATCCACATCAACGGAGATATTGTGTAGAAGGAAAAACGAGGAAGTGGTTCTACACTCATCAAGATAACATCAACAACTGGACGAACTTGTCAGATGCCTTTCTATCAAAGTTTTTCCCTATAGGCAAAACAACTGCCTTAAGAGGAAATATTGTCAGTTTCCAACAGCAGAAGACAGAAGCCATTTCAGAAGCATGGTAGCGTTTTCAAGGATACATATCAGATTGTCCTCACCATGGAATGGCTACATGGTTACTTATGCAGACCTTCTATCATGGATTAACCCATCAGACTCGTGAGTGCCTAGATGCATCTGCTAAAGGATCATTCTTCGAGCTTACAACTGGAAAAGCAGAGATACTTTTGGTTAAGATAGCAGAAAACCAAAGCTGGTTCCAAGATAAAGCTCAACAATGTCATCAAACTGAAGAAATACCAGAAGAAGTAAATGCATTATCAACTAAGATAGAAAATTTGCTCCATTGGATTGACCAGAGGGCCAAGTTCAAAGAAGATCAAAGGGCCATTGAGACAGCATACAAATATCAACCAACTTCGAGTCAACCCAATAGCAAAGGTATGAATTCAGGTAATACTATCAAGCAACTTTCATTAAAAGAGATAATTGCTCAACAAACCAAAATTTATGATGAAGTTAAACAAAGGCTAGATACAAATGAATCGTCTCTAAAAGATATACACAATAAAATGGATTTTTTACTAACTGCCTTTGATGAGCAAAACACTCTTAATAAAAAGGTAGAGCTTAAATTAATAAAGATAGCTGCTGCACTGCCTGTTGCTACTAACCTTGAGCAGGTAAAGAATATAACTACTAGAGGAGGCAAAGCCACCAGAGATCCACCATACCCAAAAGAGAAACAAAGAACATCAGCACCAGTGCAACCAGCAGTGATAGAAGAAGAAAGCCCAGTTGAAGCAGAAGATCTGCTACAACTACCAAGAAATGGAGAAATGAGGAAATATTTTTACGACACCAACTATTTGCCATTTCCCAGAAGAAACAGAGGACTGCAGTCGGATGAGCAGTTTGGTAAGTTTGTAGAGGTCATTCAGAAATTATATGTCAACATACCTCTGCTCGATGCCATACAGGTACCTACATATGCAAAGTACATCTGAGATATTCTTAAGAGACCACTGCCCACCACTGAGGTTATCAAGCTGACAGAAGAATGTAGTGCGGCCATCCTCAACAAACCACCAAAGAAGAAGGAAGATCCAGGATGCCCCACTATTGATTGCTCGATTGGAAACCAACACTTCAACAATGCACTTTGTGATCTCGGAGCAAGTGTCAGTGTGATGCCAGCATCAGTCTACAAAAATCTTGATCATGCAACCTTAGAACCAACATCAATGTGCCTACAACTAGCGGATCAATCGGTTCGACACCCGTTGGGCATCGCCGAGAACATTCCAGTCAAGATCAGAGATTTCCTGGTGCCAGTAGACTTCGTAGTACTGGACATGAGTCCTGACTCGAAAGTGTCCATCATCCTTGGAAGGCCATTTCTGAGCACTGCCAATGCCCACATTGATGTTGGGAAGGGAGAAATCAAGTTCAACATAAACGGTCAAGAAGAACACTTCACATTCAAACCCAGACCAGAGAAAGACTCTACAGTGAAGGAAGTTCATGAAGAACTACTGAAGACACCATCTCCGGAGGAAGGTAACTAAGAAGATTAAAAGATTTGGAGGTCCAGCTTGGGGGACCTAAAAATCCCAAACCCTCACCGGGAGGTAAATCGGTATTTACCCGCATTATTAAGTTTCTCATATTTAAATTCTTGCATAGTTAAATCTTGCATTAGTCATATATATTCATAGCATAATTATAATAATGAAAATCCCCATATAAATAATATTCATGGTGTGTAACAACCCATATTTATTAATTATTGTGGAGGCACAAAAATATTTTCCATTATCATTTTCAATAAGTTTCAATTCTCATAGATTTTCCTGCATTATATTTAATTATATTGATCTTCTAGAAGCATGACCCACACTCCTTGGGTCCCACATGTCATACACTTCACCTCACATACATCCCATCACATAATTTCATCCACCAATATGTTTCCACTCACTTGACATCTTTCCACCGTCCAACCACCACCAACACAATATTATTCTGCGTGAGATCAAAGCAAGGAAGCAAGTGGAGGAGGCACACCCAGGATGGACACCAGGGGTGGGCGCCCGCCCACCTACCTTGGGCGCCCGCCCTGTCCCCTGCTCAGCCTATAAAACTCCACCTCCAGCTCCCCTTCTCTTCACACAAACACTTCAGAAAACCACACAAATCTCAGTTTCCCGAGAAGGAGTTTTTGTATAGAGAAAGAGGAGAGTGGAAGGGAAGGTTGGAGTTCTTTTGAGAGAGTTATTATCACCTAGTAAGTAGTTGTCTAAGAGGAAGTAAAAGTTGTTTAGGGGGAGGCTCTACCAAAATAGAAACTTGTCTTGAACGATTAACCCCTGGACTACTGACACTCCGGACGGCTGACTACCAACATTTTATCTCACATTTTCCACCAGTTGTGTTTTTGCCAACTTTTGTTTGCAGGATGTTTAAGAAGGTGAAGAATGCAGGGAAGGCTCTCAAGAACATTGGTACAAGGAGTTCCGCCCGACACTCCTCATAGCCATCAGAGATGAGTGTCGATCCGACACCCACACAAGCTCCGTCATCTTCATCAGGTCATCAAGTTAAGGTCCTTCTCAAGATAGGAGACCTAGGACTGAAGAACCAAAGAGAGAAGGAAATCTATCAGCAACTGAAGAACAAAGATTTCATTCACACCCCTACTATCGATCCAATCCTACTACGAGAAACAGGTATGGACACTGAATTTGACTTAATTTTTCAGATGATGGGTTGGACAAATTTTTGGAATATAACTGAGCTGGGTTCTCGTCTTCTCACCCTCGAATTTCTTTGCACCTTACAATACTATGAGGGGGGAATTGTTTTTCGGATGTTTAAACAAGAAATTATGTTATCCTGGAGAGAGCTGAGCGACCATCTTGGTTTCTCTTCAAGATGCATCCTGAACATTGACTCCGATTTACCCAATTTTGAGAGACACCAGTTTTGGAGAGAAATATCTAGAGATAATTTTTATAGTCAAGCCCGAACCAGTGACATGGAACACCCCACTCTTAGGATGTTTCACAAATGGCTTGGGTACAATCTTTTCTATCGTGATGATATTAGGAAAGTAAGAGTAGGAGATTTACAACTTTTATATGTTGCTATTAGTAAAGTACCCACTTCACCTGTTACATTATTAGTTTCACATTGGCTTAGTATACCTAGTCTGCAGGGACCAGTAGGGTGTACTTCACTTATCACTCGTCTAGCCACTAATCTTCACTTACTAGAAAATTCATCGTTGGACTTCATAGAAGAATTAAGAATTTACCATGGCTATGACACATTTAGACAAGCTCGGATGTTAAAGAAAGAGGGGAATATAATGTATATGCTGTATGATGATAAAGGCAAGATTCGGTTACCTAACCCGAACCTTGGCCTCTACTCTGTGCAAAACTTTTTCATTGAGATTGCAGCAACACCAGTGAACCAGAGAACTCCACAGCGAGTGGCATCTGAAAGGATAACCACTCACCGAGAAGACCCTGGACCAGAAGAAGCAGCGCACCTGCATTATTGCGATTACAATCCACGAGTCCTTCGAGACCCATGGGCTCGTCATGCGCAACCACAAGAGCCAACAGAGGAGACATGGCCGGAGAGCCAAGATCACCAGTGGACAAACCCGCCTTTTCATACGGGCAGGTACTCCACTGATCCATATGGAGCTTCAGGATCCAGACCTCCATCCCAAGTTGATGCAGGACGATACTCCGATGCCTCCTACGCCTTCACGAATGACTATTACCAAGAGGCCGGTGCTTTCTTCACTCGTACCGACAACACCCTCCTGGACATCCAGAACACGCAAGCAGAACATGGAAGACTCCTAGAAGAGCAACAAAAATGGAACCAGGACCATGCAGCTGTAGTAGAAGAGCTGAGACAAGATACAACAACAATGAACGACAACATCACAACCATGATGCTGTTCTGGAACATCGGGTAAGACCGACGTCAACATCCAGCTTGGGGGAGTTTCTCCCCAATTTATCAAGTAAGTTTCTATTTGCTCTTCTTATTTATTCTATTCTGTCTTAGTATTTAATTTATCTTAAAAGGAAAAAAACTTAGAAAATCAAATAAATATTTTCTTGCTTTAATTTACTGCACTTTATAAACATGAAAACAAAATAAAAAGAGTGTGTAGATAAGTGTGCTTTATTTACCTACTAAGTTCAATCTCTAGAAAAAATAAAAAGACCAAAAATATGCATGATGGAAATGATGAACAGTTGCTCTGTTTGCTTACTTACAAGTACCTAGCTTTTATATTAGAATTCTTCCAAGAATTACTAAAACTAAAATTACTATCTTTGGGAAGCATAAAACTAAATTCTAGGTAAAAGAAAGACATGATATAAAGTTGAGCTACTGTTTATCTTATCCCTACTACACTAAGTTCTGGAGATTTATTTTGAAAACTTACAAATCACATGATGAGTTCCTAGCATAACAAAACTACCTACCACAGCCATACTTGCTATAACATCTTTTACTATATTCACATTGAGTTTAATCGAGCTGTGTAGACCCTTAGGAGCTTTTCATGTGGTTAAATTAAGATATTCACTTGCACACATCTACCACAGCATTCATCACCAATCATTAAAATTGCTAAAAATATAATCACTCACTGTCCCGAATATTGTTATTCTCTCTCTAAAAAGATTTAATGCAGAAGAGGCATGGGTTATGCAAAAATATACGAGGAAATAAAAAGGGACAAGTGCCCGGAACCTCGAAAAGAAAGAAAAAGAGTGAGACGAGAGGTAAAAATGGACAAGTGTCCGGAGTAGAATTAGGGGTACAAAGATGCCCACTAGAGCGGAAAAAATGGACAAGTGTCCGACAGTAGAATTAGGAGTATCTACTACCCATCTTAAAAAAAAAGAAAGAGAAGAAGAAAAAGATAGCCCATGTTCTCCCAAAGCAAAGATCAAAGAAGAGGAGAGATAGCAATATAAGGAGCAATGAGAACTAAATTTTATTATTATCACTTATGCATTTTCACCATCACTATCATTTACTCCATCACACATGCACATCTTGATTTAATTATATGCTGAGTTCCTTTGGATCCATGGCTCGATTAGACAACATATGTATGAGCTGTTTATCACTCCTATGAGCTCCACTTAAATATTCCATTAGCTATAGGTAAGTGATATTATGGTAAGGATCCACAAATACCACATATACAGAGACTTGAGAGAATCATTGCTGGGAACTCTGAGTTTTATTTTGAAAACTTATGAAAAACTCTGGAACAAAGGTGAAGTATAGACAGGAGAGATAGTGCTTGACTTAACTATTTTGTCTTTCGATTACTTAAGACTTAAGTGCAGGTACTAAACTTCATAACACTTCACTCTAATATGGAAGAATTTTTATAAAAGCATGTGTGCCTGTCAGGAAAGAAAACATCGAAGCAACTCCTGATCCGTCTGAGTTTAGCTGTTTGCTCAGGGACGAGCAAAGGGTAAGCTTGGGGGAGTTTGTTGACGGTCCTTAAGTACTAAAATTAATAATCAAATAAACATTAAAAAGGATCAATATGAAACAAACATCTAGAATTAGGGTTTTATCTGACAGAATTCCACGAGCTTTGGTGTTTATCTATTTCCGCAGGGAGTTATCAGAAAATATGGAGAGAAGGCCCACATGTCATGTTTACAACAAGATAATTACGTGCCGCGCAATTTTCCTCAATCTAGAAGGATCCAGAAGCCACGGGAACGAACGGGAAGCGAATCGGGCTCGGGAGCTGGGCGGCCGCCCACCCCCCTTGGGCGCCTGCCCTGGCCAAGAGGCCAATCAGGACTCTGCTTCGGGACAAGACTCCACCGACCTAAAGGATCAATCTAAACCATACAATCTATGTCGGTTTGATCCAATGGCTCACGTTCACTTGAGGGGACTATAAAACCAGAACCCCTGGCCCCTGGAGGAGAGGAGGAGAAATCATTATTCAGAGGTAGCCATCAAAGTTAGGGTTTAGATCTCTCTCCCACAGAGAATTAGAATTAGCTACTCCCTAATCCTTCAAGTTTAGAGGTTGATTAGATAGCAATTAGAGAAGTAGAGCACTACGCTCTGGATTCGGATCTTCGGTAATAAAGATTGGTATTATTCATATCTTTCTCTAATTCTATTGTTCTAATTGCATTATGTCTCTAATTATTATGCTCTTAGTTTGCTCTAGTTCTATATTTGATATAGTTCTAATTGATAATGAGTTTATGTATAAGTTTGCAAAGCGCTTAGCTCTTGACGCGAGGGAGTTAGGTGATAGATCACATGTGAGCGTGGTGCTTAGATGTTATTTATCTGCAAATGTATCCTATTGGCCGAGTCGTGTGGTAGTTCGCGATAGTGACAGCTTCGTTGATTCTTATATAGTCCACCCTCCGTTGATAGGACAGGCAGAACCGGTATTGTGGAGTAAGTCATGCGATGTTCTGATTTACTTTATCAATGTTCCTTATACATGAATGAAGAGTCTTTTATGCTATATATGATCTTGTAGATAACTAGAGTAGATTATGACTTAGTAGTTAGTAGATAACTTAGAATCAATTCTCTAGCTAATCCGACATCACCTACATATATGAGGAGTAGTCTATTTTCTAATCGCTGTGCTCTTTATCCCTTGAACTTATACTTTATTATCATTATCTTTATGGTTTACCCCCTGCTAAAGTATGTGACTGTGTGACGAGTTTCTTATTAGTAATCATGCTCTTGCAAGTTTAACTCTAGTCTATGCCTTGATAGATTTTGTCCCTTGATTTAATTCCATCTCCTTAGATCCCTAGAGCAAAATTATAAATAACGATACCTGGAATACTTATCCTGGTGAAATGCTACAATGAGGTGTTTTATCTGTGCGCTTGCGGATAGAATGGATTATTTTCTAAAGAGCCTTTACATTTATAAATACCTTTGTACACTCCGGCGCCATGCTAGGGATGACAACCTAGTATCTAAGTGGTGTTAGCTAGTGTCAACACATGAATGTGTGGTTGAATGCCGGGGAATGGAGGAACTCGCGTTCCTTCATGAGGTTGTATGCCTGCATCTCCCGCTCTCTCTCCAATTTATGAAGGGGGCGTCGGCCTCATCAATGGCATGGCCGTGTGGCTCCTCCTCCTCTCCTCCATGTGCTGGCTGCTTGTTCCTTGCAGGGGTTGGTGGATGTTCCCCATGTTGGTGGCGACTCCTTCTAAGCCCAAAAATTCTACTCATGGTGGACGAGCTAGCACAAGTGTATGGTGTTTTTGCTTGGAGAGGGATGTGTGCAAGAGGTTTTTGATAGAATTTTCTTGCACTAAGCATGTGGAGTAGGCTATGAAGCAAAGTGGAGCAAGAGAGTGAAGAAGGGAAGAAATAAAAAAAATATGTGTGAGAGGGGTGTGGTGCTCCACCCAGGATCCTCTCTTTTTATAGAGTTGATCGTAGGTGGGGGAGCGCCCCCCTCAACAGCTACTAGCCGTTGCCCATAGGCCGAGGCCAGCAGGCCTTGGGCAGGGTGCGGCCACACCCTGCTGTGCACGTACCATTGGTGGCCCACCTCTGCCCGGCTTTTTGGCTGCTCGCTCCAATGGTCACCCCAAACGTCTCTTTAGTTATGATCAGACTTGGTTCAAAATCTTGCTCCAGATTTTGATTTTCCACATATTTATTCAAAATATTTTTGGTTTTCAAAAATTATATAAAAATAAGATTTGGAAACGGGAAAATCTATACTACCAGAAAATAATTTTTATAAGATTTTCAGAGAAATTTTATTTTTGACTAAAAATAAAACTATAGAAAGGGAAACTTTTGGAAACTAAAAATAAAAACTTTCTATAAAACGGGAATTTGAAACGAAATTTAAAGAATTTAAAAATACATAATACCTGAGCGGGGACACCTCCCCCAAGCTTGCTTGATGTCGTGGACCCCCTTCAGATATCTTTATTGGGACACAAATAGCACCAAATTTATTTTTATTATATATAGTTTTTTTAATAACTACCAAATTCCTTCGGCAAGGGCTGAACATTTATAGTCCGTTGGCAAGACTCTCCTTCCTTCATTCTTCTGTGGTTGCATGGATGAACTCAATAGAGGTTTTCGGTTGCCCTGCGATCCTCTATGTGTCAGTGACTGGAATTGATGCAGCCATCTATGCTATCTGTGTTTCTATCCTCTTGTTGAAACTCGTCTGACTTTTGACAGATGAACAAAGAGTTTCAAGCTTAGCGTTGATGTTCTCAATGATCTTGTCATTGTAGGACAGCTTTTTGGTCAGATTCTCGTTGATTTTAGCTTGCCCTATGATCAGATCTTTCAAGGAAGGCTGATTGAAGAAATTACCCTGCGGGCGGTGCTGATTGTTCCACACATTGTTACCTTGCTGTTGTGGCCGAAACCCATTGTTGACATATGCTGCTTCTTCTTGGGTTTCAGGGCACTTGTTCCCTGAATGGCCATCATCACCACAAACTTCACACGATGTGTGTGAGTTCACTGCTTGGACGGTGCCCATGTTGGGATTTGCAACTTGTCCCTCCATCCTTTGCAGCAGCAAGTCTATTTTTGCGGCAAGCACATCTGCCTCCTTCGCAGATTGCGAGCCTTTTTGTGTTTTCCTTCCTTCTCCCCAGCTTTGATTTGCCACCATCTTCTCGATGAGGGCAGTAGCTTCATTAATGCTAAGAGAAAGGAATGCAGCTCGAGCTGCGGCATCTACGTGCCCCTTTGACATGGCCGTGAGGCCTTCGTAGAAGTTCTAGAGCAGAAGCAAGTCTTCCATTCCATGATGAGGATAGGCCCGGATGTACTCCTGGAGCCTCTCCCATGCTTCGGGTATGGACTCAAGTGAAGACTGCTGGAAGATAGAGATTTTCCCCCTCAGAGCGCTGGTCCTACTCATGGGGAAGAACATGGCGAGGAATGCCGCGGAGCACTTTTCCCATGCTTCAATAGCTTCCTTGTTCTGATAAAACCATTGTTTCACCTTTTCGGCAAGGGAAAAGGGAGACAGATGGAGCCTGATGCTGTTCTGTGCGACGTCCTTGATGACGACGGTGTCGCATAGCTCAAGGAAGTTCTGAAGGTGGGCGTTGGCATCCTCGCTTGGCAGGCCATAGAATTGGTTTGCCTGCACCATCGAGATGAGGCCAGTGTAGATCTCGAAGCTTTGATTCCCCACATTGACAGCGGGCCTAGTCGGCACATTGGCAACAACGGGAGTGGAGTAGTCACGGAGTGTCTTGGCCATAGCAATTGGTGCGGTTGGTGCTAGAATAGTTGATTCGCTTGGCAGTTGCGTAGCAGAAGAAGAGATGGTATGAACCCTTCCCTTCCTTAGGAGTGTTTCTGGATCATTGTGGAAGTTTGCCGACAAGTTGAAATTGCTCATACACTATCCTGTTTTCATTCCAATAAAAAGAGGAAGAAAACAGTAAAGTTATCCTCCTTAATCTATGGCTACCAATGTTTATTATGCAATCAATGTTTATGCCAGTATGGTTTTTTGTCTTCCACGGCAATGGCGCCAGAAATGCTTGTTGGCATTTCTGAGCGTCACTACTAAAAATAGACCATAGATCCATCCTTAGCAATGTCACTAGAAATGTTGGGTGTCGGCATACCGTAACTATCACTACATGAGAGAGATAACCCAAGGCAACTTGAGGGCACCGGCCTTAGCAGTGCAGTCTGGTAACAATAATTAGGAATGTCGAATTGGCATTCCTAACCATCCTTACTTGCGATATGCAAAGCTGTGGCACTACGCTTGAAAGTGCACAAGGATTACAATCTTAAGTAATGGTACTTAGGTACGCCAATCGAAAGTTCATGAATGAAGAAGTAATATAATTGCAAGTGGACAAAACTATCATTGTAGCATTTCAACCCGTGAGTATTCAAGGGTGTCGAATTTATAATTCCCGTAGGAAGGCAAAGGGATCAAACATGGTGTAAATATGATTACTTATTGAATGCTTGGTAGACATATTGTAAACAGGAATAAACATGATATTCAAGATAGTGGACACACATTGGATCAACCTCAAGGATAAAATAGAATAAAAATAATAAATAAAGAATAAAGAAATAAATCTACTTGAGCAGGAATGGGTCACATATAACTATGCATAGAACTGTTAGCAGATCATCTAATTAGCAATAAATAGAGTTAGAACTAAGCCTGAGATCAGGGGAGATCCCCGCAGCTGGATACCTAGTTGATAGAGACTTTACAGAACTCCTATCGGAATACCTGATCGTGGAGGAGTGCAAAGGATGACAGAGCTATCACTACCCTGGCACCTACCCCTCTACCCGAAAGATACCCGCACATCCACTGATTCTCGCATACCTGAACACCATTTTCATGTAATTGGGAACAACTCCTAACCCCCACGGGCCCCACCCCTTCGGAGTGACAGGCAAGGCTAAGAGCAACCATCACAGCACAGTGAACCATCATCCCATTCCTAATTCTAATCCTAATCATACTAATCTGATGAACAATGAAGAACAATGATGAACATATCAAGAACATAGCACAAGAACTAAGAACTAGTTCTTATACTATGAACATGATAAGAACACAACCATACGCTAGTTCATATGCATAATCATATAAAGATGAATAGAACTTGCTCATGGAAGAAGATTGAATATTATTCATACCAAGAAGATCCTTTCTTCCAAGGAGACAAGCTCTCTTTGCTAGCTCTTGCCTTGCTCTACTACTAATCTAGACTAAACATACAAGTGAGAGGTGTGAGGTAAATTGACTGCAAATGATGTGTGTGTTGAAAAGGGGGGAGTGCCTCTCTTTTTATAGTGGAACTAGGATGGTTTGTCGCATCTAAATTTGGTAGTAGGTGAAACCGTCCTATGCATGGCGGCATGCAACCGCCTGAGAAAGATGGGCCCAGTTTGCCGCCTCCAGGGGTGCGCCCGCACCCTGGGTGGGTCCCCCTGGCCACCGCCTTCGTGTGGTCGGTTTGGCTCTGGGCCTGGATCTCTCCCGTGGTTACGATCAGGCCCAGTTCTGCGTTGTTTGGGCCTTTCTCTATTTTCTTGGTCTGCGCATTTCTGAATACATCCTTTGGTACTTTGCGCTTTCTTCGTGGTATGGCACATTTTCACTTGTTGCACTATAATTCCTGCAAAATATAATCACTATGGTACAAGTGGGGTACCTGTGTGTGGGGTGCCAAGCTTGAAATTCCTGTTTTGCATGTTCATACTGTGGTTGGGTTGAAATGATTTTTCTGTAGGTATGCTAACCACGTTCTCGCATAGAGCGCTAGTTACGTTATGAGAGAATGTTGTGTGCCACCGCATATACCGATTAGTATTGACTTTTGTTTCTGAGTTTGTGAGATCGTAAGTTTCGTGCATGCATCATGTTCATTTCATATCATTACATATTTCCTCCCCTTATTTAAATCTGTCCCATTTTCAATAGAAATAATAAAAGATAATCCTCAGTCTTACCCGAGGTATTCTATTTTTAGCAGATGGCACGCACCAGGCTCACCGCTCGCAAGTCAACTGGTGGGCGGGCTCCCCGCCATTAGTTGGCACCTAGGGGCTTGCGTCATAAGAGCAAGTTCATAAGAGAGTTTGGGATGCCTACCTTGCTTTGGAGGGTGCTCAGTTCGATGGGGTATCCTGAAGGAAGGGAACCTCACTACTATTGGAGCTCAGAGCAGCTTGGTGATGGGACCCTGGTGGGGATCGAGGCAGTGGTTCCCACGAGTGGCGGTGACCCCGCCTAGGGTGGCTGGGTGTACGAGTCCCGAGGCAGCACACCTTTCTAGGGTGCTAGAGGGCTGCTTTTGCAGTTCTGAGCGATGTCATGGAGAGGTTTCCATAGGAGCTAGCTCACGCCTTCACTGGGGTCTTTCCCCAGGGTGACCCCTACACTTTGCTGTGGGATCAGTCCGAGGGGAGTGCTCTAGAGAGGAGTGCAGATGAGGACCAGCATAGTGACAACATAGCTATGAGTGCCATGTTTGCTATGATGAAGACCTATGGGGGTCTAGATTTCTATTTGGGGTGTTTGTCTGGGTCTCTGCTGACAGTTTAGGATGAGAAGCTCCAGCTACAGCATGAGTTTGATAGTGAGTTCGAGAGGCTGCATTCAGAGCTGTCCCGTGTGACTCTAGAGTGGGACCAGGCAGTCCGGCAGAATAGTGTGCTGAGTCAGAATCTGCTAGCAGTAAGAGAGTAGAAGGATAGGGTGACCATAGCTCACAGGAATTGCGAGCGCATGCTAGTTCATGTGCTTGGTCAGAGGAATGAAGCCTGGCACGAGGAGGACACACTGAGGGCCAGACAACAAGAGCTTGAGCAGCAGTTAGCTAATGCTGAGGAGTACAATGAGATCCTGCATGAGGAGATCCACCAGTTGCATAACCAGCTCCATCCTCATCACTTGCCTGGAGCAGCTGAGATAGACTCTAAGGATGAGATGGATGAGGACCTAGAGATGGAGGAGGCCGCTAGTGGAGATGATGATGGCGACGGTTCCAGCATGGACAGCAACCATAGCAAGTAGATGCTAGGGCTCTAGAGCTAGTCCTTCTTCTTGTTGTTGATGTTGCATGGCATGTACCTATAATCCATTTGAAACTTGGATGTGTGAGACCTTCTGTGTTTGAGTTATGTTGATGCTGAAAGTCTAGTGTATGTATGCTGGCAATTTTGGATGTATGCGAACCGCGTTGGCTATGTGCTAAGTAATCAGTTAGTGATGTTGTGTGTGGATGATGAATTATTGTGCCTCTGTTTATTGTGTGGATTTATTCTCATTAGCAAATTCAGTGTGGCATGATTTTACATATGTCTATTGGTTGATAACAACTCCTAACGATTGCTTATCATTGACGCATGCAGATGGTGCAAACGCGTGGTAGGGGTAACCCTAACCCCGGTGCTGGAGAAGGTTTTTCTGGAGGTGGGGCTCGCAGGAATGAGGAAAGAGCACCATCACCGCCAGCACCACCACCCCCTTCGTACACCGCGGAGGTGTTCTTCACACAGTTTCTAGGAAGCCAACATAACATGGAACAAATGCAGCAAACCATGGAAGCTACCCTCCGCAATATCGCTGACAACACCAACCATAGCTCTTTCAAGGACTTCATGGACACCAAACCACCGGTCTTGAAGGAGGTCACGGAACCGCTCGAAGCCGATGAGTGGATTAACACAATGGAGCAGAAATTCTGCCTTCTTCGGATGACTGAAAAGCTAAAGGCAGAGTACGTAGTGCATCAGTTAGAGGGGCCTGCTAGGATTTGGTGGTCCCATCATCATACCACCTATCTAGAGGGAACCCCAATCACCTGGAACCGCTTCACCACCGCTTTCTGGGGAAATTACATCCCTCCGAGTTTAGTGGAAATGAAGATTGGAGAGTTCATGAAGCTGTCTCAGAGAACCAAGACTGTGAAAGAATACATGCACGCTTTCAACAACCTTGCTCGTTACACTCCTGAGTTTGTTAACACAGATGCTAAGAAGATTGCTAGCTTTCAGAGGGGCCTGAGCCCAAAGATGCTGAAGACCATGGGTACAGGGACCCGAGCTACTTTCAATGCCTATATCAGTGACTGTCTGACCCAAGAGAGCAATAACAACAACTACAGTGCATCCAAGTCACACAAGAGGGCTTTTGAAGCTGGATCGTCTCAGTCCAGGGCACCAGTGGTAGGGCGTCAGCAGTATCGTCCTGCTGCCCTGGGTGCTAGGTTCCGACCTACACCAAGAAGGAACACGGGGCATCCAACTCAGCAGAAGCCATAAAAGGTAGCAGTGGCTCCAACGAAGCCAAGAGCCAATCAAGCCGCAGCACCTGCTACCAACTCTATGACCAAGGGGCCGAGCTACAACTGCCACAAGATGGGGCACTTCGCCAAGGAATGTCCCTATCCCAATAAGCAACAAACGACCTACCCAGCCCGTGTGCATCACACCTTCATCGAGGAGATTCTGGAAGGAGAACTGGTAATAGCTGGTATGTTCCCTGTCCACCAACATATTGCAGTTATTTTATTTGATTCTGGATCATCGCATTCACTCATGAGCCAAGCATTTGCGCAAAAACATGATCAATCGGTTACCGAGTTGGGTTGTGGTTATCGCATCAGTTCGGCTGGGGCTGATGTATTGACCAACAAGGCAGTAACAGGAGCAACTTTGGATATCAGCGGCCGAAGGTTTTGCGTAAACCTTGTTGTCATGCCAAGGTTAGTTTTGGATGTTATCATTGGCATGAATAAGACGATAGATTGGGGTGCAGTCATAGATGCAGGTCAGAGGACTCTCTCCCTTAAGGATCCAAAGTGGGAGGGAGTGTTTTAGGTTAAATTACCTCGGTGGTTTGACTTTACCAGCCTTTCTTGTGCTATACAAGTGGTTCTGTTAGAGCACATACCTGTAGTCTGTGAGTTTCCCGATGTTTTTCCAGAAGAGTTACTGACTTCCCCCGGATAGGGAAGTGGAGTTTGCTATAGAGTTGATAACAGGTACAACACCAATCTCTAGAAGACCGTATCGGATGCTGCCAAATGAACTGGTTGAACTGAAGACTCAACTGAAGGAGCTGCTAGACAAAGGTTTCATCTGGCCTAGTTCATCTGAATGGGGTTGTCCGACACTGTTTCTGAAAAAGAAGGATCAATCCTTGCGCATGTGTGTGGACTATCATCCACTCAATGTTGTTACCATCACGAACAAGTATCCTCTACCCTGAATCGACATCCTGTTTGACCAGTTGTCTAAAGCAAAAGTGTTCTCCAAGATAGAACTGAGGTCCGAGTATCACCAGATCAAGATTCGACCGCAAGATATACCAAAGACTGCTTTTTCTACCAGATATGGGTTGTATGAGTATCTTGTCGTGTCCTTCGGATTGACAAATACTCCTACATACTTTATGTATCTAATGAACTCAGTCTTTATGCCAGAATTAGACAAGTTTGTGGTGGTGTTCATCGATGACATTCTGGTTTATTTGGAGAGTGAGCAAGACCATGCTGAGCATTTGAGGGTTGTGCTGACTCGACTGCGGGAACATCAGTTATATGCAAAGTTTAGCAAGTGTGAGTTTTGGCTTAAGTAGGTTCCATTCCTGGGGCACATTCTGTCGAAAGAAGAGATCATCGTGGATCCAGCAAAAGTACAAGAGGTCATGGACTGGAAGGCACCAACTTCTGTCTCAGATGTTTGAAGCTTTCTTGGATTGGGCGGGCATTATCATCGTTTCATCCGCGACTTCTCCAAGATTGCTAAGCCAATGACTAGTTTGCTGCAAAACAGATCCAACAAACATGGGTGGGGACATTCTGGAAAGCTTATGAAATTTTTTACATTTCAACTTTAGACATCACAGCAAGATTCACAAGTTAAACAGGTCAATTAAACAAAGTTCCAGGTTCTGTCCCAAAAAAAACAGAGAATACCTATTTCTGAAACCCAACTTGGAAGAGCCATAACTTTTAAACTACTGGACCAATAGATCCCAAATTTAAGCCACAGCTAGTTCATAAAGTTTACAACATCTTTTATTTCGACAAGTTAGTCAGAAAACAAAGTTGTCATTAAGCAAAGGTCAGATTACTTCCTTGCTGTCCAGAATAGCTTTTACCCCTTTAATTAATTATTTGATGACATAACCAAAACATATTTAGTGCCAACCTAACGGCTTACAAGTACAAGCACAACCTAAGATTACCAGAACATCCCATGTTGACCCCTAAACATTAAATAACATGGCATTTATTTATTAATTTAATTCTATGAAGAGACATAATTACAAGACACCAGCAAAAGTGCTGAGAAAAATCTACAAAAATTACAGAAGCACAAGCATAGCATCTTGACATTACCATAAAATTTTCAGAGCAATTGCACATGCCAAACTTAAGATAAGTACTTTACAAGTAACAAGGTGCTTATTTCATAAATTAAGAAACATGGCTTAGATAGTGTCAAACAACATATTTCAGATTATTTACATGTTACTATTACCATAAACAAGCTTGACACCAAAGTAGAATATCAGCATAAGCATAAATCATTTATTATGATTTAAATAAGAAAACAAGCTATAGAATCAACATAAATTTCATATCAAAGATACAGCACTCCAAAAATCATGAAATATTTATCACAGCATTCTAATACCACACAGAGACTACCATAACAATTTCATAACAAAAGGAGCAGTATATCAACAGATATGAATTTACAATTAAATAACAAGATTAAATCATAACAATTATTTTTCCCAGAAAACATGGTACATTTTATATTTTTATTAAACACTAGCCATCTCAAGGATCATCACAAAATTTGTTTCACAAATTTTAGAGCTCAGAAACTGGAGATATGATTTTTGCAAGATTGCAAGAAATCTGGATTTGAATAAAAGAAAAGGAGGGAAACGATGTGTCATTGACAGCGGGTCCCGCCTGTCAGATTTGTCTTCCTCACGACCGAGACGACTTTCACCGGCGATTTCTCCACGATGGCGAGGTCTCCGGCCAAACCAAGGGCACCAACGTGATCCCCAGACCTTTGCAAACCGGTTGACCCCATTTCCCCACGGCGGAGCCACCGAAAGGGGCTTGCCGTCGACCATGGCGACTCGGCGGAGGTGCTCGGCGTTACGCCGACGCTCTCAGGCCGGTAGAGCGAGACCTAGGGTTTCCTACAGCACCAGTGAACTACGGCGAAACTTTCTAGGTAGGTGGCTAGGCTTGAAACGGTGTGGAACGAGCTGGCCACGAGAGGGCCGAGCTTCGGCGGAAACACGGCGGCGCTGCGCGTCGTGTCCGACAACGGTGAGTGCGGTAGAGCGTCCACCAAGAGGCGCAAATGCTTGCTAAGGTCCTAAGCTACCTCTAGAACCTAACTAGAGAAGACGAAAAGCTCCGAGGAGCTCAACATTGAGTTCGCCGGAGAAGAAGGTCACGACGAACCGATTTGGGGGAAGTTGGAAATGTCGGCTCACCGGAGGGTTTCACGACGAGTTTGCTGGTGGAGGTTGGAGAGCAGGTCACGGCAGATCTGTGGGTGAGTTTTGGTGGACAGCAACGCAGCGAGGAGCGCGTTCGAGCTCGCCGGAGTGAGCTTGCGATGGCGACTCTGCAGCGGCCGCGTTTTTTGCGAGAGAGTGAGAGGAAGGAGAGAATGGACGTGTCCACTGCGTCCGGGTTGTCGCCGTGGAGGTCATGCGGCGTTCGGAGCTGACGAGCGGGGCCAGAGATGATGTACGGGCGCCAAATGTCGCCGTTGTTCTGTCGCCGGTCGGCCACGTCGACGAGCTCGGCTTCCATTCAGGCAACGCAATGCACGACTGACATAGCCACTACGATGATTATCTCCCAAACCATGGCAAATTAGTAGATGGCGTAGTTGACAAAGTTGGAGTACTAGCTGAGTTCTACAACATTGTCAACTGGAGCAAGAGCCAGATCGGCCTGGATCAAGATATATGAAGTTCCCAAAATCGATCGAGCAAACTGGTGGCGCCATGACTTACCCAAATTTGGTTAAGTGCCAAAACAGCACCCAAAACTGCCTTGCAAGCACTTTTTGAACATGATGTGGTCATTTTCATGAGATGGCCATGAAACATCTTTTGTTCCTTATAAAATTTGCTACAACTTTGCTTTAGGAAGTTTTGACATGCAAAAATTTTATGAAGCACTTTATAAAGCCTAAGCAAAAGAGGTTTATAGGGCCTATAAATGGAAGTATGACTTAAGTACTTAATTTGGAGATGTGATAAACATGAACATTGTTCCAAAAGTTGAGTTAAGCATAGATAAACTAATTACCAAAACATAGCACACCAACATGAGCATGGCATAAGCAAACACAAGCATAGGAAGCATATTTAAGCAAGTTAAATCATACTTTAGCATAAAAGGACATGACCCAAGGTAAATGATGATCATGATATGCTTATCAAGATGATGATGCTCATGTTATGCATGTGAATGATGCAACCATAACACTGGGGTGTTACAACCACCGCCCGCTATTGGAGCTCTTGAGCCTCCACCGCCTTGTTCCGAATGCGCCACCGCCTCTCGCGTCTTCTTCCTCCTCCCCGAGCTCCACATCCGCATCACCATGCTCAGACGAAATCTTCTCACTCAGGTGAGGCTTACCAGGGCACTCAATCGCTCGTCGGAGTGCGCGAGACCTCACCGGAGCTCTCCGCGACGCTTGTGTTCCTGTTTCTTCCCTTTCTGGCCTCTTCTTTCCTCGCTACTGCGCACATTTCTTTCGTCGTAGCTTCCAGAGTCGCATTCGCTCGCTCATTCACGCTCTACCGGTGTGTGGTGGCCGGCACCACCGCGGCAGCGCTGCCGGTCCGCCATTGCCGGTGTCCAGCTCACTGTGCTCTTCCATTGGTCGCGTTATGGGGTGGAATCGAGTTGCACGGGTGAGGCGGGCGTGATGATGTCCTTGGTTTCGGCCGAGAGGACTTGTTGGGTATTCTTAACATCATTACCAAAAGTAGACAGTTTTCTAAATCTGATAACGGTGCCAAAAATGCCAAACCTATCCCTCATACCACTTAAGCCAAGTTGTCATCCCCAGTATGATATAAGAGATGCGGTATTGAAATATGCAATTGCTCTTCTAAATAAATAATGAATGGGATCTGCAAGCACACAGATTAATACCGATGTAGCATTTTAACCGGGAAGTATTCCAGGTATCGTTATTTATATTTTTACCACTGGGAAGGGATTAACAATCATCAATATTGATTACAGAATAGAATATGAGATTGAGTATCTATTATTGCATGTATAATTTAGAACATTTATCTAACTCTTTCATACAGAGATAAGTGTCACATAAAAGATATATGAAGTAATGAATAGTGACAAAGATAATTAATCTGATCAGCATAACTTAGCCACATAATAAATATGATAAGCACCTCAATTAGATACTCTAGAAAGTCATTAGCATGGTATTAGAATGAACTACAGAAATATGTCCTAAGTTATTCTCAACTATATAGTCTAGCATTATCATAGTTAGTGCAAGCATACTTAGCAATCATTGCGAGACAAGACTAAGCCCATGCATAGTGATATTAGCAAGGTAAATGAGAAATATAGCAATCACTCCCCTGTAATAATGTTGCTCTGCCAGCCCAGTACACGAGAGGGGGACTATATAAGAATCAATGAAGCTGTCACTATCACGAACTACCCCACAATCTGGCATATTGGGTACAATTGCAGATAAGTACGATATAAGCACTGTTGACGGTCCTTAAGTACCAAATATAATCAACAAATAAATAAAGAAAAGGATCCAAATGCAAGCAACACCCAGACTTAGGGTTTTATTTGACAGAATTCCATGAGTTTTGGTGTTTGTCTATTTCTACAGGGGGTTATCAGAAAATATGGAGGAAAGGCCCACATGTCGGGTTTACATAGAGATATTAATGTGCCGCGCAATTTTATATCATCTAGAAGACTCCAGAGGGCTCAGGGACAGGGCGCCCGCCCACCTATTTCGGCCAATCACGTTCAACTTCGCGGATTATGCTCCACCGACCTAAAGGATCAGGAATAACCGTTCAATCAATGTCGGTTTAATTCGACGGCCCAGATTCACTTGAGGGGACTATATAACCAGACCCCCTGGCCCCTGGAGGAGGCACCCCTTGATCATTATTCATTATTCATAGACAGAGCAAAAGCTAGGGTTTGGAGATGAGAGCTCTCCTCTCATCTCTAAACTAGAGTAGATCTAGATAGTAGCGAGATGGAGAGCGAGGCAGGATTGGAGGAGAGGCCGGCCTGTGGGTTCTTCCTCCAGTTGTACTTCGTCATGATCAAGCTCTAATCAAGCTTGCTCATGGGATGACTCTGGTAATCTACTTCTAATTCATTAAGCAATTACTAATCATGTATGTTCTGGTTCACAACTCTTTTGAGTACTTTAATCTATAGGACGCTATAGGTGAGAGTTATAGTATAGGTGTAAGCGAGGTGCTTAGACCTAGATTACTTGTGGATATCCCCTGTCTAGCTGGATCGTGTGGTAGGCCGCGTAGGTGACAGTTACTTTGGTCCCCTGTAGTCCACCTCTTGTTAGCAGGATGGGTAGGGTTTATCGGCCTATGGATAAGCATCCTTTGTTGTGTATTCTTGTCACGTGGTTCGTCCCAGACATAGACATACCCCTTTTGAAGTAAAGAAACCATAGTTATCCTCTCTATTCTGCTACCATCGCCCATATATTAGATTGCTCTACTCTCTATTCGTATATTATCACCCATTGTTATCTTACCTTTAATATTGTTCTTATTCAATTCTACCATCTTTCCTATTTACACTTATCTATTTATCTTGGTTAAGTTAGAGCGTAGTTGGTTCTCCCATTTCCCTAGGGATACGATAAAACCTTTAACCGGGTAAAAGCTACGACGGTATCCGTGCGCTTGCGGATTATCTGTGTGCGTATAAATACCATAGTACACTCTAGTGCCATGCTGGGGATGACAATCTAGTATTCAAGTGGTGTTAGCAAGTGTCAACAAGCATTTTTAGTGCCGTTGCCGGGGAGACGGTTGCTGAGTTGATTACGATCTAGCTTAATCATTTTCTAAAAAAATAATAAAAAATATAATAAAAAATATACTCTTCCTTTTATCTTTTGCCTTATCTCTACTATTCTTTCTTCTTATCTAATCCTTGATCTCTGGTCTATCAAGAATTCAAACATGTCTATCTATGAATTTCATAGACCTATGGGCAAACATCTCGAACCACCAAAATCTTCAAAGCCTATCATAGCATCTAGTTTTGAGATAGACCTCGAATACATAGAATTCATTCAAAAACAACCTTTCTCACGAGAAGGTGAGGAAAACCCATACACACACCTAAGAGAGTTTTATCGAGTCTGTGACCTCCTTCGCATAGAAGGCATGTCCGATGAGACCCTTAAATGGAAGCTCTTTCCGTTCTCTTTAACAGGAAAGACATTGGTATAAACTTAAAGTAGGGAGTGTTCATGGAGATTGGAAGGATTTATATAATAGTTTTCTTTTTAAATATTTTCCAATCTCCAAAGTGGCAGAACTTCGGCGTGAGATTCTTTCTTTTGTACAACTAGAAGAAGAATCTCTTGGCAAATCATGGGACCGCTTTATTAACCTTACTCTCATTGGCCCAAAGTTTTCTATTCCAGAAGAAGTTCTTCTCACTCACTTTTTTGAGGGCCTTAGTATGGAAAATAAGCAAACATTGAATACAGCCTCCAGAGGATCCTTCTATCACTTACCTGCTAGTGAAGGTTGGAATTTGATTGATTTAATGAGCGGAAAGTCTCCTAGCTTTTATATCCTTGAGAAAGAGAAAGAACTAGTTCCTAGACAAGAAGAAGAAGTTTCGATAGCCAAATCACAAACACTTCAATTCCAAACTTTAGCTATCGATCCTAAACCATCAATACCCCAAAATTCTCCAAGGGAGGAAGGAATTCCGTCCTTAAATCTTTTAGATACTGATGGTTTAAACTCCTGGTTCCATAAGAGACCTTCAAGCAGGGATAATTCAAATCCTTGCAATAATGGTTCTCTTAGAGAATGTCCTCATTCCTGTTATGAAGAAGTCGAGGATGACATATCAAGTGAAGGAGAGCTAAGCCATATAGAAGATTCTATCTGCTCCCCTTCCATGTTCACAAATTCTAAATCCATCCTTGACCTTAGATGTACTGTGTTTGCCACTAGTTAGACCTTTGGTTTTGAGCTCAAACATGTCATGATAAGTGGTGATGATCATGATAAAGTCAATCCATGAAAATGAGCCTCAAGTTAAACTTGGAGAACACGCCCTTGCTTACCTATAGGCCCTTTTCAAAGTGCATGCTTGGGTGACATTAGGGGAACATCTCTCATGTGTCCCACATCCATTACTGCCTATAGTGATCACTCAAAAAGTTTCATGAAGTTTGGAATCAAAGGGTCACATGAAATGATATGTTACATGCTTGTTGGAATGACCTCATTAACTGAATAAAACCATAGGTCATCAACCAATCTTTGCAACCTTGCTCAAATGACTCTAGATGAACTCTACAACAAAAGTCATGGAGGGTACATGTTGAGCTTGTGCCTAGAAAATGCTTCAATTGGCCTAAAACTTTCATTCAAGCTTTATCAAGTTGCTGCTTTGACCAAAGTGAAAGTTTGACTTTTGTACTAGTTCTGAGGTTTGACCTTAAATTAAAGTTGTAGTTTAGATTCTGTAGAACAAACTTTGTTTAATGGTGAAGAGCTAGTTTGGTTGCTAACCTAGTCAAATTGAGTTTACAAGATTCAATGCAGTGCTGTTTTGGAACTCCAGAATTTTGGCTAAGTCCTGAGGTGCTCAGTTTCGGGTGCCCTAGTTGGGAGCCTTGTAACTTCCAAATAATACTAAACCAGTACAATGTCCTTTTGTAAAAGTTGTAGAATAGTTTGCATACTACAATCTTTGTTAAAGTTACTAAGTCTGAATCATCTTCTAAGCATGTAAAATAATAGTCCTAAAATTGAATCTGCTATAATTTCCAGCACTTAGAGTTTCTAAGTCTAGGTTTGCAGTTCATCACGTTAGCATTCCGCGTTCTCCAAATTTTGTTCAACAACTTGCTTAGGTCCCAAAATAAAAGTTGGAGCACATATTGTGGACAAAAGCATACCGAAAGATGACACCAGTTTGACTTCGTTTTGGTAACCAATTTTGAGTTTTGCTAATCACTATCAATTCATTGACACTCATAGGTTGCCATCAAATTATCTTCTAATCTGTAACTCTAATGACCATGGAACCTTAATCAAAGTTGGAGAGTGTCAAGAGAAGAGCAAACTTCGTTTTTGGTCCACGTGCTCGGCGAAATGCGTCCAAGGGCAACACGTGTTCTGGACGTGTTGACCATGCACGAGTTCAACCTCTCCATTGCTGCCACCTCCACCTTGCCCTGTCCTCTCTCTGCGCCATTGTGGGCGAGCGCCAGAGAGCTCTCGCTGTCCTCCTCCACTCCCTCAACGCTCTCCCATCCTCCACTCGCCTTCTTCCCTCTCCACTCTCTCCCTCTGTCCGCCATGGACAGCCAGCACAGCAGCTGCGCCGCTGCAGGACATGGCGCAAGCGTGGCTGGCCACTTTGCCAGCACAGCTGTCCCCTACCACTGGCAGCCGTTGGCCATGCACCGCCCATGGCTAGCCCTTCCCCGTCGTTGGAACCATCGTCGACCCGATCTGCTCTGTCCTCTGTTCCCTAACAAGGGAGAAGCGAAGGGACCTCGGGTTCGAATAACAAACAACCCAGGGTTCCAGATGCAAAGCCAAGACTCATATGAATAGTATTTGTGAGCTGTTGCGTGATTCATGGAAAGTCCAGGTCCCCGGAGAAAGATCTGTTTTCCTTTTCCTTTGTTTTTGCAGATTTCTGGGTGAACTTTGGAAATCTATAGTAATTCATAGAAAAGTCGTAAAATATCAAATGCGGACTTTTTGGAATCCTTGTGAAATTCTCTATGCAGTTTTTGTTTCAAGTTTTAACGGTAAAAATAGATCTGTGCAGTTCGGTTTTAATTGTTTGTTATATTTGTCCTTTTCATAACCACAGTATTATTACTCAAATAAATGTGAAAATATTGTGGCATGCTTTACATATAATATTTGATTTCTGGTAAAATTTACATGAATTTAGGAATGACAGATTAAGAGTTATAAAAATAACAAATTCCCTTTGTTGCTTTGCTCATATTCTGAGTAGGTCTGCATGTTTATATTGTTTGGCTCAGTTAGATTGTGAATCATGCCTGGATGAAAATATATGAGTTGTATTACTTTTCATAAGCTTTCCATCAAGCTAAATAGCATAATTTTTGGTTAAGCATATCTTTAGTTATAGTGGTTTAAATTACTATTTCAGTTTCTGTCTAAACCGAGACATGAATACATTGTTTGTTATGTAAGACCTTGTTAGTGCTAGATTCAGCTCTAGATGTTTATAACAAAGTTGTTCAAAATTTAGTAAGCTTTCTAGAAAGTACATAACCATAATCTATGGGCATGTGAAACTCAAGTTATGGCTGTTTAATGTGACATGATAGATTCTGTCCATGTTTTAGACAGAGATGTCTTTATGGATCTTGATAAATGGTTTATAATTATAAATAAAAATGTAAAAATGAAAAATGTTATTCCAATACAATCCTATGATATTGTTGTATCGTGTTTATGTATGATATGGCCATGTGTTTGAAGAAAATATGATTTGTGCATTTATCTTGCTCTCACATGGTTAATTGCAATAGCAATTTGTCTTTTATATATATGTTGATATCTTTCTTCAAATGCAGTGAAATTTATACAGTGGACTATGGATAGTATTTAGAAGCTACTGTAATTTTGGTGGAATTTATTGAGCACTTTTGTTATATGTTCTTTAATTCACCTTATTATCCAAATAAATTAAGAAAGGCATTAAATAAATTTATTTGGTAATGACCACTATGTTTTCTGGTGTTCTTTAGTTATGTGCAAACTGTTGGTGACAATGGTTTTGCTCAAATGCATGTTTGAAATATAAGTTAATAATTAATTGTTTGCAATTATTGTTTCTGGACAGTTTGTGGAACTGTTCGGATTACAATATGTAAATGATGTTTTCTAGGAATCTTGTTTATAGAAAAGTTGTAGATAATTCAGTTATCTAGCAGCTGTCAAAATTTGGTAGTATGTGGCCTTGTGGTTTGTAAGTTATGTCTATTCAAACTTAGATTTCAGAATGGTTGCTCTCTGTCTTGTTAGGACCCGATTCTGTAATTCTAATATTTCGACCTGCCAAACTTATGAATCATGCTTTGATGTCTAAAGATGAAATGTAGATAATTTCCTAAGCTTTCCAGAATGTCTTCTTTAATGTCTTTTGGAGTTGTGTAACTCCAGTTATGATTTATTTTCTCAGTTGCTGTTAACAGTACTAAAAATGACAGATTCCTTGTATTCCTGTTGCTTAGTATATTGCTATGTATGACTCATGTCTTTGGTAATGGCCAAGTTAATATACCTGAGACCCTGTGAAACATGTATGCCATGTTTAGTATGTTTAGTGTTGCATTCCTTGTTGACTTAGCATGTGGTTGTGAAATCATGAAGTTGAGCAATGAGATGTGCTTAAGTATGTTTAGTGTAACCATGCTCTTGCCATGCTTTTTGTGTGTGATGCTTTGTCTATTGGACTTCTATGTGTTTATGCACTTGCATCTTGCATCTCATTTAGGTACGCTAGATGAACTACGTGAAGGACTTTATGTTGGACCTATCGGGATGATGGAAGGACTACACAAGTGTTGTCACCTTAGATGTCGTCAAGACGGTGCAAGCTGACTTAATTGACTTGTGTCGGATTCCAGGCACGCCACGGAGCATTCTAAGTCTCCTACCCTCTATTTTTATAAAAGCACAAGAGTATAACTTCATATGATGCATTAGGTGATAGGAGTTGAATGAAACCGTTGGTGCATATATTCCTACCTTGTCCACTATATGAAACTACCTGAACCCTTACCAGTATAAAGAAGACGTTCTATGCTTAGCTATGCTTAGCTCGGTAGAAGCCAGGTGATTTCCTGTCACCTGCGAGAGATAGGTGGAAACCTGATCACGGTTGGCTATATTTGCTATCGTGGAAATAACCATGTGCTAATAATGAATTTGAGACCGGGCGGGATGACGATAGTGAAGCAACAAGGCATGGAGGTCTTGGGTGTGAATCTATCCCCGTCTGTGTCGGTTAAGGACCGATTCGCTGTACGTCCTCGTGTCATGTTGAATGCATGCCTACCACTTAGCTGGCTGGATAAGTCGTTCCGACCGCGAAGCCTACGATGCATCTCCGGCCGGATACCCCATTTGGTTTAAGTGCGCACCCCGGTTGGTAGCAAGGCTGTGCGGGGAGTCAATGGCGTAAGACCGAGGAGTCAGGTTAGAGTCCTGACCCTGGCAGATTGGCGGTCCCTGGGGGTGCGGCGCCGTATGGACCCGAGAATTGGTTCGGAGTTGTGCTAAAGGTGATCCAAGCTACTCTAGCTAAGTACGCCTGGGTGAGTGCTAGGAATACCCCTCCAGCTGGATAGGAATCGATTCGAATCGCCGTCTCTCCCGGATAGTGAGAACTTGACTCGAGCAGTGGCAACGTAGATAAACTAAATGAAACTTAATGGTTATGATGATGATGATGGCTACATGATAAACCAGATATGGTTATTAATGTGATGCTCATTAATCAAGTAATTGCTATAGAATAGGTGCAAATCTAGCTATGGTAGCTTTATTGAACTTGATGCTAAAATATTGATTAAAAGGTTGAAAGTAAGGACTCATGATAGTAATGCTCTTTTTGGAAAAGTTATGCTATCCAACCAACTCCACCAAAAAGCCTTGCATATCCTTGAGAGTCTTTTATTTTCTCTCCTGTCGGGCAAGTCTAGCTGAGTACATTCGAGTACTCAGGGTTTATCCCACCATGTTGCAAGTGAAGTCTTCAGCCTGCTAAAGATGGTGGTTAACCGCCGGTGGGCTCGGTGATTCCATATAGTGTTCTCATCTATATGCTTTTGTCGGAGGATGTCACTTATGCTAGCAATGTATTTGGAACTTATGTTATTGTAATCATTTGAAAGCTATGTCATTTTCTAATCAATTTGGAAAATCCAAACTTGTACTATTATTTGTGAACTCTTTTGTAATATTATTTCCGCTGCAAATCTCCATGTATGTGATGTGTATTTGCTTAATCATGCGATCTTGGTGTAAAGTTGATTTACCGAGGTCCTTCGTGACACTCGGCAGACTACCGGGTTTATATAAGTGAGAGTATGTGCGTGTCAACGTGTTAAACGGGTACAGTCGTACTTAAGCTTGTATAAATTGGGTGGTTCTGTCACATTAGAGACCCCTCTTATCCCTCTCCTTTTAAGTCTCATGATGATACTAACATTCCATTAAGACTATCAAACCATAGGAGTCGTAAAGACCATGAGGATGACATCTCAAGTAATGTGATAGAAGGAGAGCTAAGCCATATAGAAAATTCTAACACCTCCCCTTTCTTGATCACATGTTCTAAATGGCTAGAATGTGTAGAATGGATGGACAAGGAAGAAGCCTTAATGGATTCTGACTTTGGCTCAATTTCAAATGGTGAGTTCTTGACTCCCTTTGAAGATGAGAGTCATCCAACTACAGAAGAGGACATAGGTGAGACCAATCTAGGAGAATCTCCGAACATTCAAATTGGAGACGAAGATAACATTAATGAGCATGGAATTTATTTCATAGCCACCTCATTTACTCCATGCTCACATGCAACATCTTCCCAATCTATTGGTCTCTCCAACATCACCACATTTGAGATCTCCAACCCCCTCTTCCTTTCTATTTATAAAAACTTTAAAAGGACGGTTGTCGATGCAATGTCTATAATAAATATTGTAGATCTCGTTGAGTTGATCTTGATATAGGTCAGCGTTGGAAGGGAAACCACTTCGCCGACATAAATTGATGGTTTCCCAAGGACAAGCTTAGTGTCCTAAAATAAGCACTGATCAGATCGTAACATGAGCTTTTAATTATTTGCAACGTTACCTTGTGTATTGAGCATATAAAGACAATTATAAAAATATTCCTTCGAGTATTCTTGTCACTAACCTTTCTAGGATTGGACCAAGAAGATCGGATGAATGACAAGCTGAAGGTATGTCCAACCAAACATCATACAACATTGAATTAAATTCATCCAAACTTTAATTTTGCTAAATTCAAGCTTGGGGGAGTACCTTACATAAAACATCCTTTGCCATGTTGCTATGTTGGTTGTCCCTACCTTTGTGCTACATGCTCAATTTGTTAAGTACTAATCACACTACTTCATCTCCACTTGAGTAGATCTCTATAAATGTTGTCATGCTACCTTTGTCTATTTACTAGCAAGTGTTGGTTTGGAAGTACTCGACATACTTCCATTGGCAGTTAAATTAAGCATGGTGCTTAGTTTAAATAGCCTTCCTCAATCTGATTAGACATGGAGTCTAGTTTGGTCATTGAACTAAAAACTGCTTGAGTAGATATTGGTATATTTTGTCGGACTAACCCCTGCAGAAAAACTTTCAATATCAACCTGGGAAGTCCTGAGATAAACTCACATTGGAGACAAAGAGAGAGACACATGAAGTTTAACAATTTACACAAGGAAGACGTAGCTCATAAGAGATGATCCATGGAGGGTGCCACAAACACGATACACAACCACTACAAATGGGAAGCTTCCACAAGGTAAGATGGTACCATCACTCTTCAATTAAGGTAACATCTTAAGATATCTGACTATCACTTTTGTAAGCTTCTCCTTGGTTCTGGCGTTCACATAAATAAAGAAACAAACATGTATGATTTATAAGTCCAAATTAACCAACCCAACTGATTCAGCATGTTTAGTCCTTTAATCTTTGTTCCTAGTACTACCTCCATGATCCCACACTCCTAATCATATGAGCTAAAATGTTACACATTCAATCTTTGAGAGATATAAAGAAAAAGACATATACATAGATGGATTATCTCTCCATAAGGTTGAGTGATCTGATCTGACAAATGTTATATGTACTACACTCATGAACTTATCATCCATCAACTTTGTCTTGCTCACTATGCTTAAGGTTAGAGAAGAACAAATACACTTTTGGTTCTGTTGGTGTTTTCCACCAACAGGACCCATGCACTTGATCTCTGCCTTGTCTCTATGAGCAGGTACACTTCGAGCAAAACATGGAGGAGTTTTATAACTCTCAGACTCCACCAAGTGAAGGACCTGGATCTACGAGCACAAACACACTGAGCAGGATGCTGCCAACGCCGCACTTCGAACTGCTGGGCAAACGAAGAACATGGGTGACACCGTATCAAGAGGTGCAGACGTCAAGGTACACACCTGAATCAAATGACGCAACTAAAGAATGAACACGGTGAGAAGTCTTGTTCAGAAGACTTAAAACATTGGACCCTTGCCGGAAGGTAAAATCGGTAATTATCCATATTTATCCTTTCTACATTCCATTTTCCCTTTAATTATTTACTTTCCTTAAATGGGTTGTTAGTTAATCATGCTATCTTGAAAATAAAATAAAAATGTTAAAAATACTAAGCCCCATGTGAGTATGCTCGTGGCATAAAACCCATAAGTACATTCACTGTGGTGGCGTAAAAATAAAATAAATATATTCCTGTCCTATAGAAATGAAAGTATAAAAATACATTTATGATCCTACCAAAGAGAGTAATATTTATTAGAGGAAGTTCAACATGATAAAGGCTAAGAGATTTTATGCTAACACTTAACCAGTTCCACAAAGCTTTGTTGTCTATTTGAGCTCCACAGAATTCAAGGATCAAAGAACACTAGCAAACGGAGGACATCCTAATCGTTGTCAGGGTGCTGCCGACATTCAAATACACCTCCGTCAAAATCCAGCTTGGGGGAGAGCACCCCCATTTATCTAGCTAAGTGTTTCTAATCGCGTTTATACTTTACTCAAATAATAAAAAGATGCATAATCATAAAAACCCAAATAAAGATTTTATGCTTATATATATATATATCTATGCTTAGTTTGCTAAATAAATAAATAAATAAAGTTTGTTATGAACCCTCATGATAAGCTCTCACATGGAAATGCTGAATAGTTGCTCTGCCATGACTAGTTCTCAATATTGAAATCTCTCTCAAGTTTAGGCATTACTGTTATGAATTAAGATTTGCACTAAACCTGAACTTGTGGAAAGAGTACTTGATCTAAAGTCTAAGTCGTTAACGGATATGATATGGGAAGGTTGAGCTGCTGTTTATCTGTTCCTAGAGATGCTAGAATTCTGGAGAATTTTATCTTTGAAAATCTTTAAAATGTTGCATGATGTGTTCCTGTATGATGAGAGTTTAAAATCCTACCACATCCATATATACATGCTTATTAGACTATGAACCATACATTTACTTTTTACTACTTATGAGCATTGAGTGTGGTCAACCTATGTAGACCCTTAGGAGCTTGTCATGCGGTTAAAATCAAGATTCACTTGCACGTTCACTCATACATGCTGCTTCTACTCCGGAAGTACGCAGCCACATACATCCACTCCTTTCCATCTCCAGATTCACCTAAAATTATTCTACTCCTATCCAGGAGAGAATAGCCAAAAACATTATCCTATCCCTGTTATTCCCCATGAAATAAATGCTCTTGATATTTTGGTTACTACCACTTGCTACATTATTCTAGGAGGGTGAGTGCTCTGAAAAAAAAAGAGAAAAAAAATAATACGAGGAAATAAAAAGGGGCAAGTGCCCGGAACCTCGAAGAAAAGAAAAAGTGAGACGAGATGTAAAAATGGACAAGTGTCTGACAGTAGAATTAGGGGTACAAGATACCCACCTAAGAGAAAACAAAAAGAAAATATAGAGCATCTCATTCCTCTCAAAAACCATCAAAGTGCAAGAAAGGTATGTATCCCCTCAAAAGAGCAAAAGTAGAATTAGACTTTCACCATTATTTTCACCATTATCACCATCATCACCATACACCATTCATCCACCACACATGCACATCTTGATTTGAATTATTGACTTGTTTCTCTGGATCCATGGTTTGATTATGCAATAAATGTCTTGTAAGTATGTATTAGCTTTCTCCCACCTATGAGCTCCAGATATCAAAACCTTGTTAGAGTAGGGTGAGAGAGAAGGCAATATCACTATGCCTCATACCACAAACACTACATACTTTGAGAGAAGGCGTATATCATCACTGCCTTGGTAAGGATCCAAAAATACCACAAAAGAGAGACTAGAGAGAGTCATACAAGGAATCTCTGAGTTTTATTTGAAAATCTACAAAAACCCCAAAGCTATAGTTGATCAAAGAACAAGAGACATGGTGCTTGACTTGACCGTTCTATCTTTTAACTGCTCAAGACACAAGTGATGGTTGCAAGCCCCATGGTGGAAGGTAACATGAGTAAGTTTAAGTCTTAACAATTTACCTTAACCTAGAGATGAGATCTTGTTTGAACACATGTGTACCTTTAAGGCATAAAATCACTATTGACGGTCCTTAAGTACCAAATATAATCAACAAAAAAATAAAGAAAAGGATCCAAATGTAACCAACACCCAGACTTAGGGTTTTATCTGACAGAATTCCACGAGTTTTGGTGTTTGTCTATTTCTACAGGGGGTTATCAGGAAATATGGAGGAAAGGCCCACATGTCAGGTTTACATAGAGATATTAACGTGCCGCGCAATTTTCTATCATCTAGAAGACTCCAGAAGCCACGGGAACAAAGCGGAAGCCGAGAGAGCTCAGGGATAGGGCGCCCGCCCAAGTCCTTAGGGCGCCCGCCCACCTATTTCGACCAATCACGTTCAACTTCGCGGATTATGCTCCACCGACCTAAAGGATCAAGAATAACCGTTCAATCAATGTTGGTTTGATACGACGGCCTAGATTCACTCGAGGGGACTATATAAGCAGACCCCCTGGCCCCTGGAGGAGGCACCCCTTGATCATTATTCATTATTCATAGACAGAGCAAAAGCTAGGGTTTGGAGATGAGAGCTCTCCTCTCATCTCTAAACTAGAATAGATCTAGATAGTAGCGAGATGGAGAGCGAGGGAGGATAGGAGGAGAGGCCGGCCTGTCGGTTCTTCCTCTGGTTGTACTTCGTCATGATCAAGCTCTAATCAAGCTTGCTCATGGGATGACTCTGGTAATCTACTTCTAATTCATTATGCAATTACTAATCATGTATGTTCTGGTTCACAACTCTTTTGAGTACTTTAATCTATAGGACGCTATAGGTGAGAGTTGTAGTATAGGTGTAAGCGAGGTGCTTAAACCTAGATTACTTGTGGATATCCCCTGTCTAGCTGGATCGTGTGGTAGGCTGCGTAGGTGACAGTTACGTTGGTCCCCTGTAGTCCACCTCTTGTTAGCAGGACAGGTAGAGTTTATCGGCCTATGGATAAGCATCCTTTGTGGTGTATTCTTATCACGTGGTTCGTCCCAGACATAGACATACCCCTTTTGAAGTAGAGAAACCATAGTTATCCTCTCTATTCTGCTACCATCGCCCATATATTAGATTGCTCTACTCTCTATTCCCATATTATCACCCATTGTTATCTTACCTTTAATATTGTTCTTATTCAATTCTACCATCTTTCCTATTTACACTTATCTATTTATCTTGGTTAAGTTAGAGCGTAGTTGGTTCTCCCGTTTCCCTTGTGGATACGATAAAACCTTTAACCGGGTAAAAGCTACAACGGTATCCGTGCGCTTGCGGATTATCTGTGTGCGTATAAATACCATAGTACACTCTAGTGCCATGCTGGGGATGACAACCTAGTATTCAAGTGGTGTTAGCAAGTGTCAACAAGCACCACGACTACACAATATCTATCATTTACCCATGGATCCGACGGATAAACGCTATACAATCCTAAACATGTATATAGATCCAATCTAACTAAGCCAAGTTCATAACTATGATAAACTAGGAACAATATAATCTTGAATATAAACAAGTAGAGCAAAGTCATAAGCAATATATTGAAGTAGAACAAAGTCATATTCATAATATTGAAGAACAAAGATAATTAGAAGAACAATTAGAAGAACAATTAGAGAATTATCAAGAATCCTCTCGACAGATCGGGAAACCAATCGAAGATTGACTCCTTCTAGTTCTAATCCTATGTAGCTATGCTAATCTAGATGTCTAATTGATGTGGTGGCTCTAATCTTGATCAGAGGCTTCTTCTCCCTTGAGAATAATGAATTTGGGTTGAGAGGCTCTCTCCTCCAGGGGCCAGGGGGTCTGGTTTTATAGTCCCTTCAAGTGATTATGGGCCGTTGGATCAAACCGATATTGATTGAATGGTTATCCTTGATCCTTTAGGTCGGTGGAGATCTTTCCCGAAAGAGAGTCCTGATTGGACTCCAGAGGTGGGCGGGCGCCCAGGTCAACTAGGCAGGCGCCCAGTGCCTGGCCCCGTTCGGCCTCCGCTTCATTCCCGTGGCTTCTAGCGTCTTCTAGATGTAAGATAATTGCGCGGCACGTTGATATCTCTATGTAATCCCGACGTGTGGGCCTTTCTTTCGTATTTCCTGATAACCCCCTACAGAAATAGACAAACACCAAAACTCGTGGAATTCTATCAGATAAAACCCTAAGTCTGGATGTTGATTTCATTTGGATCCTTTTCTTTGTTTATTTGATAATTAAATTTGATACTTAAGGACCGTCAACAGGACTCACCGGCGATGAGCCATCGACTGGGATCTTCCCCCTCTCGGTGGTCTGGCTAGCGGGCCCTGCTGCCAGTCTGGCCCCGTTCGTCAGTGACCGCGGGTGCACTGCACCGGGTGCTCCTAGCCAAGCTCAGGGGTGTTTTGAAATGGATTTTGAGAATGCTTTTCTAGAAATGGTTTAAAACATATTTAATCTATATCTTGAGATCTATAACTCCAAAAATGTTGAAATAAAACTTGACATGTTCTATGAATCAAGATCTACAACCTGGTGCCTTTGCATGTCATGTTTGTTCAACTTTTCTTTTTAAATGTATTTAATTCATGATATTGCTATTATTTTGAAAATGCACAGTAAATGAAATATAGCTCAGAAAAATGTGCTTGTTTTGTTGACTGTGCATGGATGTGTAGCTACTGGGAAAAATGTGTAGCACATTATTTGTTGTATGAATTAAATTATGGTGATTTAAATGCTTGCATGGCAGTAGTTTATGATTTTTAATAAATAATTGGATCATGCAATTAATCTAAAAATTTTTGTGGACACTTCTTATGTTAGTAAGTAATTTATAAAAATATGAAATCTGTTGTTTGACACTTTATCACCAGTAGGGTATTTTTCCCTTAAGTATGTTAATAAACTTGTGATTTTTGTGTGGGCCATGTTACCTTCCCAAATGCTCTGAAAATTTGGTGATAGACTTTATAAATAACCAGTGAGCTACTGTAATTTTTGTAGAGTTTATTGAAGCACAGAAGATATGCTACTGTTCTAGGCCTAATAATAATTAAATAAATAAACCCTTGTTATGCATATGAATAGAATAATTTATGTTTGGTGTATCTTTGAAGCACCATAGTAGCTTGCTTGTTAATAATAGCTTGTAGAAGAGAATGCAATAGATGCTTTACTTTGGTTACATGTTCTTAGATGATGTTGACTACCTTGTAGAAATAGTTTCTTGTTTCATCCGTTGAAGCTCTTCTCCACAGGAGATGAGATCTGCACATACTCATCTAAGCACTATGTCATGATCATCTTGTCATAACTTGCATAGCATTGCACTTCGGGCATCTTGCACTTTCACTCATGTGCACAGATGCATCATACAGGCTCGTAGGAGAACGAGGTGGAACCTGAGGTGCAGGAGGAGACACCGGAGGAGGAACTTCTAGGAGGACTAGAGCTAGAAGGAGATCTGTAGGAGTGCTCGGACCACAGGCCTAGCACCTTCGAGAGAGGAAAGCCTCGGAGCATTCTAAGTCTTCCTGTTCTTGCTAACATAATTTGTTATATCATGGTTGTTTTACTATGCTGCATTAGGTGATAGGAGTTGCTTGATACCGTTGATGCATATTTACTCCTTGAATTCACCACCTATTTATCTACCTTGTCCTAAGTAGATAGTCTCGAAGTCTATGCTTAGCTTGCTTAGCACGGTAGAAGTCGGGTAATTTCCTATCACCTACAAGATATAGGTGGATACCTAAATGTCTAGCTGTTGATGCTATGGTGAAAAGTAACCAAGTGTGGAATGGAATCTGAGACCGGGCAGGGTCTTATTGTGGTGTTGACCATTGTGCCGCTACCTATGTTGATTAAGGACCGATCGTTGATGGCCCTCTTGTCATGTTGAACGCATGCCCCACACTTAGCTGGAAGGATAAGTCATTCCGACCGCAAAGCCTGAACACTATGTGGGCAGAGAATCAACCCGATGTACTCGCTATATTGGTGCTGGTTGAGGAGAATGACGAGGTCATGGCGCGCTAGAATACCTTGGTATACCTTGGTCGCTAGAATGGTCCTCAGGTACGGGCGGTGCCTGTAGAACATGCGAATTGGTCCTGGATAGTGTAATAAAGTGATCTATAGCTCACTTAATCAGTGAGTGTGGTTTGTGTGGGGAATAAAATCGCCAGCTGGTCAGAAATCGATTCAAATCACGATCGCTCATTGGAAGGTCCAAATGGCTAGAGGGGGGGTGAATAGCCTATTTAAAATTTCTACAAACTTCACTAAGCAAGTGAGTTAGTAAAACAAATGGCAAAGCAATTCTAGCACTAGCTCAACTAAGCTATGCAAGCCACATATACAAACTAGTACAAGCCTAAACACAAACACAAAACAATAGAAGGATAGTTACACTCCTAAACAAGAAGACTAAACTAAACAAGCTAAACAACTAGCAAGGTATACATGTAAGAAAAGGAGTGGAGAGTGATTGTTATACCAATATTGTAGAGTAGAGATATATCCAACCAATTACTCACAATCACAAGAGAATCCTCGGCAAGAGTTGACACAAGATTTTTACCGAGGTTCACTTGCTTCCCGGCAATCTAGTCCTCGTTGTGGCGATACACCCACTTGATGGATCGCGAGCTAATTGGCAATCCAAAGCCAAACCCTCAGCGGGTGCCGCACATCCACTCACATGATGGGGATCCTCCAAGCCACAAGCAATCCACTAGAGTAACCAATTTGCGATCTCCTGCGGGGAAGGCTCAAGAACCCCTTACAAATAACTTGGTGAGGCTCGAAACAATCTCCAATCACGAGCTCAATACCACCGCTGCTCCAAGCCGTCTAGGGCGTCGAGAAACACCCAAGAGTAACAAGAAATCCACAGCAAACTCAAGAATCAAGTGCTACTAAATGCAACTCTCAAAGCAATGCACTTGAATCTCACTCAATCTCACTAGGATTAGCAATCAAGCAAGGAGATGAGTGGAGGTAGTGTTCTCTAGCTCAATGTATGCCTCAAGTAATCAAATGTGCAAGAGATGACCCCCCAAAGCCGGCCACCAACTATTTATAAGCCCTCTTAAGGAAATAGCCATTGGCCACTTTCACGGGGCTGAAAACAGGGGCACCGGACGCTACTAAGTGATAACCGGACGCTCGACCCCCCGCGTCCGGTGCTCACGGTTAGGCCACGTGTCCATCTTGGATCTCGCGTGTCGGTCTCTAACAGCTACCTACAAAACACCGGATGTCACAGAACCGACCAAACTATAAGAGTTCAAGTGCAGAAACGATCACCAAGCAATCAAGTTTCCAAACTTGAGCCCATATAATCCCGGTAGTCAATTGAAATCACGAAGGAGTTCAAACCAACTCGCAACAAACCAAGATCGTAATAGTTCAACATAAACACAACGAATGTTACATAGTCATACATTGCCGTCGAAGCGGCACCACATCGGAGTATTAAGTTATTACATCACTTGTTCAGAATAGCGGAAGCAAAATAGTTACACACACATTCCAAAGTTCAGTTCATAAGTTCGGGTTACTGCCAGAGTCTATGCCATCCTTCCAAAAGCATCAGAGAAGAGATTGTTAGAGAACCGTGCCCAACGGTTAGTCCTCATCCCCAGCGGGATGGAGACAGGTCTTGCAGAAATCGTCATAGAAGATATCATCTGCAACAGGTGGGAATAAACCCTGAGTACGAGAATGTACTCAGCTAGACTTACCCGTCTAGTAAAACATAAAAGACACCAAGGATCATGCAAGGCTAAATATCAAGTGGAGTTGGTTGATTCACCCTTTTTGCCAAAAGCTTAATTTACAACTGAATTATTTTGAGTGCATCATTTTTATTTATCATCAGCCTACTACTAGATTAGCGCCTGTACTACAGCACAACACTTGATTATTACAAACAATAATAACCATATCAAATTCATCATGTTTTCTTCTTGCTATCATCATTATCATGAACCAAGTTCATTAGTGAATGCTACGTTTGCCGCTGCTCTGTCTAGTTCTCACTAACCGGGAGAGACGGCGATTCGAATCGAATTCCTATCCAGCTGGAGGGTTATTCCTAGCACTCACCCAAGCATCCCCTGCCGGAGAGCCAACGGGTCACCTTTGGTACAACTCAGAAATCGCGGCTCCGATCAGCGCCGCACTCCCAGGGCTACCACTCTGCCAGGGAGGTCAGGAATTTTAACTCACCTGCCTTTGGGCTTACGCCAATGGTCCCCCGCACACCGTACTTCCTCCGGTAGTGCGCACTTTATACTTGTCGGTCTTCTGGCCTGAGTCATACTACTCGGCTTCGTGGTCGGAACGAGTTATCCGGCCAACTAAGTGTCAGGCATGCCTTCAACATCACCAGAGGACGTACAACGATCGGTCCTTAGCTGCCACAGACGGAGTTACTACAAACTTGCAAAACTCCGCCCGGCTTAAGTCATTTTAATCAGGTTCCATCCACGATAGCACATATAGACCATCGTGATCCGACATCACCCTATATCGCGCAGGTGACAGGAAATCACCCGACTTCTACCGATTAAAGCATGGCTAAGCTGCTACTCGATCCTAGCTCTACAACCAGGGTGTGGTGAGTTATCTGGACAAGGATAGAGTAGAATGCAGCAACAGTTTCATCACACTCCTACACGTAATGCATCAATACATATAACATATTAAGTGAACTTTCGAAAATAAAGGGAGACTTAGGATGCTCCGGGGCTTGCCTTTCACGAACGATGTCGGCTCGTGATTCGGGCACTCATCTTCTTCTTCGGGCTCCTCGAGTCCGACTTGCTGGACCTCCACCTCTTGGCTGCCCTCCTGACCTTCGGGATTCGCCTGCAGCTCGTAGGAGGCTGTCGCGTCCGATGCACCTATTGCATGCTCGAACCATAAGAAGATGCACATGCTAACGATGAATGCTTAATAACACAAGCAACTCACTGGACACTCATTTACGGAGCAGAAGTTATACAAGCTCACGCAAGTAACCAAGTTAGCGTAGCCCAAAACCTATCGTGATACTAAAACAGCAAGCAACACAAAACAAGTATACTCAGTAAATAAATCATAACTAATGATAGACAAGTCCAACAAACATGAGTGAAGACATTCTGGAAAGCTAATGAAATTGTCTACAAATCATCTTTAAACATCACAGCAAGATTCATAAATTTACCCAGTCATGTAAACAAAGTTCCAGGTTCTGTCCCAGAAAAACAGAGAACACCTATTTCTGGAACCCAACTTGGAACAGCTGTAACTTTTAAACTCCTTGGCCAAATGACCTCAAATTTAAACCACAGCTAGTTCAATAAGTTTAGAACAACTTTGATTTAGGCAAGTTTCACAGAAAGTCAAGTTATCATTAAGTAAAGTTAAATCCTTTCCTTGCTGTCCAGGACAGCCTTTAACCCTTTAAATAATTATTTAATGACATGGCCAAAACATAACCCATGCCAACCACTTGGCTTATGAGCACAAACATATTACAAGGTTACCAGAACACCAGATGAAAACCCCAAAACATTTACTTAACAAGGCATTTATTAATTAATTCTAAATTAGAGCATAATTACAAGATACTAGTCAAAGTGCTCGGAAAAATCTACAAAAATTACAGAAGCACAAGGACATCATCAAAGTATCACCATAAAAATTTCAGAGCAATTGCACATACCAAATTAAAGATATGCATTTAACATGTGCCTAGGTGTTTATTTCATAAATTCAGAAACATGACTTATATTATGCCAAACAACAGATTTCAGATTATTTACACCTTAGGAATGCCATACACAAGTTTACTACCAAAGTAGAGCAACAACATAAGCACCAATTAATTTATGTGCTTTAATCAAGAAACAAGCCACATTTCAATCATAAATTACATATCAAAGCTGCATTGCTCCAAAAATACTGAAATAATTACCAAAGCACTCTCATACCATATAGAGACTACCATAAAATTTTCAGGGTAAACTAAGCAGTATAACAAGAGATATATATTTATCCATGAATAACAAGATTAAATCCTTAATAAATAATTTCCCACAAAACATGGTTCATTTTATATTTTTATTAAAAACTAGCCATCTCAAGGAATACTACAAAATTTGTTTCACAATTTTTGGATCTCAGAAACACGAGATATGATTTTTGCAAGAAAGCCAAAAATCAGGATTTTGAAATAAAGAAAAGGAGGGAAAGAGGAGACACTGACAGTGGACCCCATCTGTCGGGTCCTTCTTCCTCGCGGCCGAGGCGACTTTCGCCGGCGATTTCTCCGCGACGGCGAGGTCTCCGGCCAAACCAAGGGCACCAACGTGATCCCCAGACTCTAGCGACTCGATTGATCCCACTTTTCCCATGGCGGAGCCACCGGAAGGGGCTCACCGTCGACGATGGCGGCTCGGCGGAGGTGCTCAGCGTTACGCCGGAGCCCTCAGGCCGGTAGAGCGCAACCTAAGGCCTTCTACAGCACCAGCGGACTATGGCGAAGCTTCCTAGGTACACAGCTTGGCCTGGATCCTCGTGGAGCACGCTGGCCACGAGAGCACCCATCCCCGGCGGAAGCACGGCGGCGCTGCGCACCGTGTCCGGCGACGGAGAGCTCGGTAGAGCGTCCACCAAGTGGCGCAAAAGCTCGCTAAGGACCTAAGCTACCTCTAGGACCTGACCAGAGATGACGGGAGGCTTCCCAGGGCTCGGCATTGAGCTCGCCAGAGAAAACGGTCACGGCGACCCGATTTGGGGAAAAGAGGAAATGTCGGCTCACCGGTGGGTTTCTCGGCGAGTTAGAGGGTGGAGATTGGAGAGCGGTTTACGGCGGAGCTGTGGCTGGAATTTGGTGGACCGAGACGCAGCAACGAGCGCACACGAGCTCGCCGGAGTGAGCTCGCGACGGTGAGCTCGCTGCGGCCGGTTTACAGGCGCGAGAGGGCGAAGAAAGCGAGAGTGGACGCGTCCACTCTCCGCGGGGCATCGCCGTGGACCTCATGCGCGCGCCGGGAGCTGACGAGCGGGGCCATTGCCGGCGCACGGACGACATCTGATGGACAGGTGTCGATCGGGACATCCACGCCGGCGAGCTCAGCTCTGAAACGAAGCTCGCGATCACCGACTGAAACTCGATTTTGCCCGACGATTTACTCCCTAATCACTCGATGATTTTGCTGGCTAATTGCTCCATGCTGGAGAGCTACACGAGTACTCCAACATTGCTTACAAGATCAAAGCTTGATTCGGCCTTGAATACAAACTGGAAGATGAACAATACCCCCTCGAGCAAACTGCAGTGCATCCAGGACATAGAAAATTTTCTAAGTATTGGAAACAGCCCCAATTCTGCCTTGTGGGTCATTTTTGAGCTTTTTGTGGTCATTTTCATGAGATGGCCATAAAACAACTTTTGTTCCTTATACAATTTGCTACAACTTTGCTGCAGGAAGTTTTGACATGCAAGCATTTTATGAAACACTTTTTAAAAGCCTAAGCAAAAGAGGTTTCTAGGGCCTATTTTCATAAGTATGACATAGAAGCATATTTTGGAGAAGTGATCAACATGAACATTGTTCCCAAGATTAAGTTAAGCATAGATAAACTAATTACCAAGGCATTAAGCACAAACACAAGCATTGTTCACTCAAACATAAGCATAGGAAACCTATTTAAGCAATTTAAAACACATTTTTGCATAGAATGACATGGCTCAAGAGAGATGATGATCATGATATGCTTTGAGTAGATGATGATGCTCATGCTATGCACATGATTGATGCAACTATAACACTGGGGTGTTACAGCCCTCCCCCTTTACAAAAATCTCGTTCTGAGATTTGAAAGCTTACTGATTTTCGAAGAATGTTTTGTAAACTTCTTTTAAATAATCCTCCGTCTCCCAGGTAGCATCTTCTTCCCCGTGGTTGCTCCACAACACTTTGTAGAGCTTAACCACCCGATTACGCGTCTCCCGTTCCTTGCGATCAAGAATCGCTATGGGTTTCTCCTCATACACCAAGTCTGACTTCAACTTGATATCTCGAACTTCCACTCGTTCCTCCGGTACACGAAGGCACTTCTTCAATTGTGATACGTGGAATACATGGAAAATAGCTCGAAGCGCAACAGGGAGTTGAACTTTGTATGCCACATTCCCTTTCTTTTCGAGAATCCGATAAGGTCCCACATAGCGAGGTGCAAGCTTTCGCTTGACTCCGAACCTTTGTACACCCTTCATCGGAGACACCTTGATGTACACATGGTCACCAATTGAAAACTCAATCGGCTTCCTTCTCTTGTCGGCATAACTTTTCTGACGAGCTTGAGCAGCTTACAGATGTTGCTGGATAGTACGGACTTTCTGCTCGGCTTCGTTTACGAAATCAATGCCATAAAACCTTCGTTCCCCGGCTTCCACCCAATTCAACGGGGTTCGACACTTTCGACCGTACAAGGCTTCAAATGGAGCCATCTTGATACTCTCCTGATAACTGTTGTTGTAGGAGAACTCAGCTAAGGGCAACCACTTAACCCAAGATCCTTTTGATGAGAGAGCACATGCCCTCAACATATCTTCAAGGATTTGGTTAACTCGTTCAGTTTGACCAGCCGTTTGGGGATGATAGGCAGAGCTACGGACTAAATGAGTACCAATTTGCTCATGCAGACATTCCCAAAAATGAGCAGTGAACTGCGGTCCACGATCTGATATGATTGTTCGAGGCACACCATACTGACGAACAATGTGCTCGAAATACAACTCCGCATACTGATGTGGACGATAGTCAGTTCGGACCGGAATAAATCGAGCAACCTTGGTCAAGCGGCCTACAATCACCCAGATGGAGTCGTATCCCTTAACAGAAATTGGGAGTCCACTGATGAAATCCATACTGACTTCTTCCCATTTCCAACCAGGAATAGACAAGGGTTGAAGCAAACCAGCTTTCATGTGAACAGCCTTCACACGACAACAATTGTCACAACGAGCGACAAAAGCAGCTATCTCCTTTTTCATCTTTGTCCACCAAAACAACGGTTTTAAATCCTGATACATCTTGCTACTACCAGGATGGATAGACAATTTGGATGAATGAGCTTCAGATAAGATCTGATTTCGCAGCTCACGGTCTTTTGGGACCACAAGTCGATCCTTGAACCAAAGAATTCCGTTCTCATCGACCCGGAAATGCTTGGCTTCTTCTTCCTCCATTTTCCTTTTTATATGGTGGATGCCTACATCTATCTGCTGCAATTCGATGACTCGATTGCGAATGGTACTTTCCAGAGAAATCTGGTTGAGCACAAGTGGATGCATAAGATGTGACAACAACGGATCTTCCACTTGGATTGAGTGACAGTGTGCTTTCCGACTCAAGGCATCCGCCACCACGTTTGCCTTGCCCGGATGATAGTGCACTTGGAGATTATAATCTTTAATCAACTCAAGCCACCTTCGCTGCCGCATGTTCAGTTCAGGTTGAGGGAAGATATACTTGAGGCTCTTATGATCAGTGTAAATATTACACAGATTACCCAGCAGATAATGCCTCCAGATTTTCAAAGCATGAACAACTGCTGCCAATTCTAAGTCATGAGTAGGGTAATGGACCTCATGCTTTCGAAGTTGGCGGGAGGCATACGCAATTACGCGACCTTCCTGCATCAACACACAGCCTAAACCAATGCCCGACGCATCACAAAAGACATCGAAGGGCTTCTCGACATCAAGTTGAGCTAGTACAGGAGCTGATGTCAGCAATGTCCTCAACTTGTGGAATGCCTCTTCACACTCAGGTGTCCACACAAACTTCTCATCCTTCTGAAGTAGACGAGTCATCGGCTTGGATATTTTGGAGAATTCCGGAATGAATCGACGGTAATATCCAGCAAGACCGAGAAAACTCCGAACCTCGTGTACGGAAGTTGGAACTTTCCAACCAGCACTTCTTGCACCTTGGCCGGATCCACCGATATGCCTTCTTCAGATAAGACATGGCCCAAGAAAGGTACTTTCTTTAGCCAAAACTCGCATTTGCTAAACTTAGCATAAAGCTGATGTTCGCGCAAACGCGACAACACTATACGCAAATGCTCTACATGCTCCTCTTCATTGCAGGAATATACCAAGATATCGTCAATGAAGACCACCACAAACTTGTCCAATTCGGGCATGAACACCGAATTCATGAGATACATGAAGTGAGCAGGTGCATTGGTAAGACCGAAGGACATGACAAGGTACTCATACAACCCATACCTTGTCGAGAAAGCTGTCTTAGGTACATCCTCAGGACGGATCTTAATCTGATGGTACCCAGATCGCAAATCAATCTTGGAGAATACCTTTGCTTTAGACAACTGATCAAACAAGATATCAATGCGAGGAAGAGGGTATTTGTTCTTGATAGTCACCGCATTTAGGGGACGATAGTCCACACACATGCGCAACGATTGATCCTTCTTCTTCACAAAGATAGCCGGACAACCCCAAGGAGAAGAACTAGGACGAATAAGGCCCTTCTTCAACAACTCATTGAGTTGGGTCTTAAGCTCAACTAATTCATTGGGTGGCATTCTATAAGGTCTTCTAGAGATAGGAGCGGTACCTGGAATCAATTCAATCTTGAACTCCACATCCCGATCTGGAGGAAGCCTGGGAAGATCATTAGGAAACACGTCCGGAAACTCGCACACCACCGGAATGTCCTGAATAGCCTTAGATGTAACTGCATTCACAGTACTACGGATTTGAATATCACGAGGGAGCTGCACTAAAAATGCCTCCTTGGTGTTTGGGTCTTTCAACATCACTACACGAGTGGTGGTGTCGATTAGAACTCCATTTCCACTCATCCACTTCATCCCCAGAATTACATCTATGCCCACACCGGGTAGAACAACCAAATCAGCAAGAAACTGACAGCCTCCTATTTCCAGAGTTGCCCCCAAAACCACTTGATTGGTGGAAATATCATTTCCCGCAGCACTAATACAATAACTGCCCTTATCAAGTGTGATGGCCTTGATGCTATGCTTAGACACAAATTCAGAACTCACAAAAGAATGCGATGCTCCAGAATCAAAAAGCAAAAGTGCATCATGTTGATTGACCAGAAACTTACCAGCTGTGACTACCTCACCAGTAGGGATTGCTTGCACAGTTGTGTAGTGAACACGCCCCTGACGGACGTTCCCCTGGTTGCCCTTCTTCGGTGGGTAAGGACAGTTGCTCTGCCAATGCCCGGTCTGATTGCAGTTCCAGCACGGACGGTTGGCAGGTGGAGTCTTGGCATAGTTGGAACCCGTGTTGCCCCTAGGAAGAGCAATAGAGTACCCCTTGCGAAAACCTGTCTTTGCCTGATTCTTCTTCATCGGAGGGCGGTATCGCTGGTTAGGTGTTGGAGCACGGAATAGTGGCTTAGCTGCCACTGGAGCCTTGGACTGAGATGACCCAGCACCGGCCTCAAAAGCCCTCTTGCGAGTCTTGGTTGCAGTGTACACAGTGTTATAGTTCTCTTGAGTGAGAGCATCACTGACAAACTCATTGAAAGTTGCACACTTAGTGCGGCCCATAGTCTTCAGCAATTTGGGACCCAAACCCCGCTTGAAACTAGCAATCTTTTTTGTCTCTGTGTTCACAAACTCAGGAGCATACCTAGACAAATGATTGAAAGCATGCAAATACTCCTTCAAAGTCCTGTTGCCCTGAGTTAACTGCATGAACTCAGTGTGCTTCATCTCCATAACACCAGGAGGAATGAAATGCCCTTTAAATGCATCACGGAAAAGATTCCAATCAAGCATGGTGTTGGCTGGAAGAGCTTCTCGATACTGATTCCACCAGATACCTGCCGGTCCTTGCAGTTGGTGGGCAGCATACTCTGCTTTCAGACCTTCAGTCAACCGAATCAAGCGGAACTTTTGTTCCACCGTGTTCAGCCATTCTTCAGCTTGAAGGGGTTCTTCAGCTTCTCTGAAAGGTGGGGGCTTCGTATCCATGAAATCCTTGAAGCTACTGTACTGGTTAGGAGCTGGCCCTTCCTGTGCATTACGACCACCCTGATTTGCCATTCGATTGATGGTCTCAGTGAGCATCCTCTGATTTTCCACCATCATTTGCATCAGCTCAGCTGGATTTGGTGGTGGAGGAGGAGGTGGTGGATTCATGTTTGCACGCTGTTCCGCACCTCGGGTGCCACGAGACATCTGTAAAGACACCGTCAATGAGCATTGATGATGACAAGATTTGCCGCAGAAGAACTTATATTCATGCCTGAAAGTATTTGAGAGAATAGCTTTACAGAAAGGCACAACAATTCTATTCCACCAAACAACATCACCAATCCAACACATGACATAGATATCCGCAATACGCACCACAACGAAAAACATCGGCATAACATAACGATCATATTAAGACTGCACATTGGGTCCATAAAGTTATTACACCATCCCAGTACATGCCATGAGTCAAGGTCAAAGTTCAGATTACAACATGGTTACAAAAGCACCACGGCTGACTGACATACTACAAAAGGTCCTCACATAACACTACCCACTACTCCCTACACTCCAGGCTCATCGTCCGAGTCAGCGTTGAAGATCGCCTCTCCATCCTCGTTGCTAACCGGCTCAAGCTCCTCGTCTTCCACGTCCTCGTGTAAAGGTGGTGCAGCCGCTGCTGGTCCATCAACCTCCATACCATCATCATCGGCCACAATCACCTGAGGTCCCACCTCTGGATACACGGGTATAGGGCGAGGAATGGGGTGTAGCAAGTTGTTGAGACGGTGAATCTCCACAAGACCAGCCTCAATCTGATCCTGCAGATAGTTCTCCCGCTCAAGCGACTGAACTCGGTGCATCTCCCATGCCTGGCGCCTGTTCTCCGACACACGGAGTGCAGTATCCCTCTCACGGGTGAGCTGCACCAAGCGCTCCTGTAAGGTCTCCCTCTCTCTAGCTAACTGGCTCATCTGATCCTGCTTATGATCTCTCTCTCTCTAATGGCCTTCACCCACTGCTGCCTACGGTACTCCGCAATGCCTTCCCAGTCATTGCGGTCCTTCTGAGCTTGCTCCAGGAGTCTAGCTTGCTTACGAAACTTGCGAGCACGCTTTTCAGCCTTCCGTTGCATCTCCTGGGACCACTGAATCCCTCCGGTGCTCTCCATCTCCCACCAAGAATACTGAGGTGACTCAGTATACCCAATAGTCCGTAACACTCTCCAGAGCAGGATAGGAGTGCCAAACTCGTGCAAAAAAGTGTCACTGGGACGGGGTGAAGCGGGTGCGTCCATCTGTGGAAAGGAATAGGATAACCATGGGTAAAATAGGATTAGTTTAAGCAACATTTATTTAATTAAAAGGGACGACATTGTAAGGGAAGGAGTAGACAGAATGTATGCATGAATGCGACATGATGCATGCACGAACCGTACGTCCTCACAAACTTAGAAAGTTAATATTCTAACGGATATACGGTGGCATACAATCGTCTCTCGATACGATAACTATCGGTTTACACGTGCGCTGTTAGAGTACCTGCAGAAAACTTCATTTCAGCCCAACAGTTCCCAATATATCACTCAAGAAAACAGTAAACTAAGTGCACATTGCTTGGGCATGCCAACATGCTCAAACAATGACACCACAACTACCCGAGAAATTAAATGCTCCCCAATTAAGTTTCTTTCGTGTTTCCATGGTTTCGACATGTAACCATTCCAGAAAACCACCGCGAACACTCCCCTAGACCGCCATTTGGACCATCATGCTCTCACAGCTCACACTTACCAGGGCGTAGGTGCGACGTTGCATAATTTAAATCTAGCGACATATGTGGCTACTTCACATATGAAGGCTACCTCCACCATTAGACCACAGGGTAGCATAGTGCGGTCATCACACATCCATACCTTAGTACTGCCGGAGATGCATAAATAAAACCCCCCCAAGTCAGTACTTAAATAGCCACCTATAGTCCTTATGTGGGCAAGGAGGATTCGACCACTGGCATAACTTAATTATTTATTTTACACTATTTTATTTCCAAAACTCTTTTTGTTTTAAATACACAAACGCTGCATTTATAATGCTGAACTTGCTCCGATACCAGCTGTCACAGAACCGACCAAATTATAAGAGTTCAAGTGCAGAAACGATCACCAAGCAATCAAGTTTCCAAACTTGAGCCCATATAATCCCGGTAGTCAATTGAAATCATGAAGGAGTTCAAACCAACTCACAACAAACCAAGATCGTAATAGTTCAACATAAACACAACGAATGTTACATAGTCATACATTGCCGTCGAAGCGGCACCACATCGGAGTATTAAGTTATTACATCACTTGTTCAGAATAGCGGAAGCAAAATAGTTACACACACATTCCAAAGTTCAGTTCATAAGTTCGGGTTACTGCCAGAGTCTATGCCATCCTTCCAAAAGCATCAGAGAAGAGATTGTTAGAGAACCGTGCCCAACGGTTAGTCCTCATCCCCAGCGGGATGGAGACAGGTCTTGCAGAAACCGTCATAGAAGATATCATCTGCAACAGGTGGGAATAAACCCTGAGTACGAGAATGTACTCAGCTAGACTTACCCGTCTAGTAAAACATAAAAGACACCAAGGATCATGCAAGGCTAAATATCAAGTGGAGTTGGTTGATTCACCTTTTTTGCCAAAAGCTTAATTTACAACTGAATTATTTTGAGTGCTTCATTTTTATTTATCATCAGCCTACTACTAGATTAGCACCTGTACTACAGCACAACACTTGATTATTACAAACAATAATAACCATATCAAATTCATCATGTTTTCTTCTTGCTGTCATCATTATCATGAACCAAGTTCATTAGTGAATGCTACGTTTGCCGCTGCTCTGTCAAGTTCTCACTAACCGGGAGAGACGGCGATTCGAATCGAATTCCTATCCAGCTGGAGGGTTATTCCTAGCACTCACCCAAGCATCCCCTGCCGGAGAGCCAACGGGTCACCTTTGGTACAACTCAGGAATCGCGGCTCCGATCAGCGCCGCACTCCTAGGGCTACCACTCTGCCAGGGAGGTCAGGAATTTTAACTCACCTGCCTTTGGGCTTACGCCAATGGTCCCCCGCACACCGTACTTCCTCCGGTAGTGCGCACTTTATACTTGTCGGTCTTCCGGCCTGAGTCATACTACTCGGCTTCGCGGTCGGAACGAGTTATCCGGCCAACTAAGTGTCAGGCATGCGTTCAACATGACCAGAGGACGTACAACGATCGATCCTTAGCTGCCACAGACGGAGTTACTACAAACTTGCAAAACTCCGCCCGGCTTAAGTCATTTTAATCAGGTTCCATCCACGATAGCACATATAGACCATCGTGATCCGACATCACCCTATATCGCGCAGGTGACAGGAAATCACCCGACTTCTACCGATTAAAGCATGGCTAAGCTGCTACTCGATCCTAACTCTACAACCAGGGTGTGGTGAGTTATCTGGACAAGGATAGAGTAGAATGCAGCAACAGTTTCATCACACTCCTACACGTAATGCATCAATACATATAACATATTCAGTGAACTTTCAAAAATAAAGGGAGACTTAGGATGCTACGGGGCTTGCCTTTCACGAACGATGCCGGCTCGTGATTCGGGCACTCAACTTCTTCTTCGGGCTCCTCGAGTCCGACTTGCTGGACCTCCACCTCTTGGCTGCCCTCCTGACCTTCGGGATTCGCCTGCAGCTCGTAGGAGGCTGTCGCGTCCGATGCACCTATTGCATGCTCGAACCATAAGAAGATGCACATGCTAACGATGAATGCTTAATAACACAAGCAACTCACTGGACACTCATTTACGGAGCAGAAGTTATACAAGCTCACGCAAGTAACCAAGTTAGTGTAGCCCAAAACCTATCGTGATACTAAAACAGCAAGCAACACAAAACAAGTATACTCAGTAAATAAATCATAACTAATGATAGACAAGTCCAACAAACATGAGTGAAGACATTTTGGAAAGCTTATGAAATTGTCTACAAATCATCTTTAAACATCACAGCAAGATTCATAAATTTACCCAGTCATGTAAACAAAGTTCCAGGTTCTGTCCCAGAAAAACAGAGAACACCTATTTCTGGAACCCAACTTGGAACAGCTGTAACTTTTAAACTACTTGGCCAAATGACCTCAAATTTAAACCACAGCTAGTTCAATAAGTTTAGAACAACTTTTATTTAGGCAAGTTTCACAGAAAGTCAAGTTATCATTAAGTAAAGTTAAATCCTTTCCTTGCTGTCCAGGACAGCCTTTAACCCTTTAAATAATTATTTAATGACATGGCCAAAACATAACCCATGCCAACCACTTGGCTTATGAGCACAAACATATTACAAGGTTACCAGAACACCAGATGAAAACCCCAAAATATTTACTTAACAAGGCATTTATTAATTAATCCTAAATAAGAGCATAATTACAAGATACTAGTCAAAGTGCTCGGAAAAATCTACAAAAATTACAAAAGCACAAGGACATCATCAAAGTATCACCATAAAAATTTCAGAGCAATTGCACATACCAAATTAAAGATATGCATTTAACATGTGCCTAGGTGTTTATTTCATAAATTCAGAAACATGACTTATATTATGCCAAACAACAGATTTCAGATTATTTACACCTTAGGAATGCCATACACAAGTTTACTACCAAAGTAGAGCAACAACATAAGCACCAATTAATTTATATGCTTTAATCAAGAAACAAGCCACATTTCAATCATAAATTACATATCAAAGCTGCAGTGCTCCAAAAATACTGAAATAATTACCAAAGCACTCTCATACCATACAGAGACTACCATAAAATTTTCAGGGTAAACTAAGCAGTATAACAAGAGATATACATTTATCCATGAATAACAAGATTAAATCCTTAATAAATAATTACCCAGAAAACATGGTTCATTTTATATTTTTATTAAAAACTAGCCATCTCAAGGAATACCACAAAATTTGTTTCACAATTTTTGGATCTCAGAAACAGGAGATATGATTTTTGCAAGAAAGCCAAAAATCAGGATTTTGAAATAAAGAAAAGGAGGGAAAGAGGAGACACTGACAGTGGACCCCATCTGTCGGGTCCTTCTTCCTCGCGGCCGAGGCAACTTTCGCCTGCGATTTCTCCGCGACGGCGAGGTCTCCGGCCAAACCAAGGGCACCAACGTGATCCCCAGACTCTAGCGACTCGATTGATCCCACTTTTCCCACGGCGGAGCCACCGGAAGGGGCTCACCGTCGACGATGGCGGCTCGGCGGAGGTGCTCGGCGTTACGCCGGAGCCCTCAGGCCGGTAGAGCGCAACCTAAGGCCTTCTACAGCACCAGCGAACTACGGCGAAGCTTCCTAGGTACACAGCTTGGCCTGGATCCTCGTGGAGCACGCTGGCCACGAGAGCACCCATCCTCGGCGGAAGCACGGCGGCGCTGCGCACCGTGTCCGGCGACGGAGAGCTCGGTAGAGCGTCCACCAAGTGGCGCAAAAGCTCGCTAAGGACCTAAGCTACCTCTAGGACCTGACCAGAGACGACGGGAGGCTTCCCAGGGCTCGGCATTGAGCTCGCCGGAGAAAACGGTCACGGCGACCCGATTTGGGGAAAAGAGGAAATGTCGGCTCACCGGTGGGTTTCTCGGCGAGTTAGAGGGTGGAGATTGGAGAGCGGTTCACGGCGGAGCTGTGGCTGGAATTTGGTGGACCGAGACGCAGCGACGAGCGCACACGAGCTCGCCGGAGTGAGCTCGCAACGGTGAGCTCGCTGCGGCCGGTTTACAGGCGCGAGAGGGCGAGGAAAGCGAGAGTGGACGCGTCCACTCTGCGCGGGGCGTCGTCGTGGACCTCATGCGCGCGCCGGGAGCTGACGAGCGGGGCCATTGCCGGCGTACGGACGACATCTGGCGGACAGGTGTCGGTCGGGACATCCACGCCGGCGAGCTCAGCTCTGAAACGAAGCTCGCGATCACCGACTGAAACTCGATTTTGCCCGACGATTTACTCCCTAATCACTCGATGATTTTGCTGGCTAATTGCTCCATGCTGGAGAGCTACACGAGTACTCCAACTTGTGGGTCACTTTTGAGCTTTTTGTGATCATTTTCATGAGATATCCATAAAACAACTTTTGTTCCTTATAAAATGTGCTACAACTTTGCTGTAGGAAGTTTTGACATGCAAGCATTTTATGAAACACTTTTTAAAAGCCTAAGTAAAAGAGGTTTCTAGGGCCTATTTTCATAAGTATGACTTAGAAGCATATTTTGGAGAAGTGATCAACATGAACATTGTTCCCAAGATTAAGTTAAGCATAGATAAACTAATTACCAAGGCATTAAGCACAAACACAAGCATTGTTCACTCAAACATAAGCATAGGAAACCTATTTAAGCAATTTAAAACACATTTTTGCATAGAATGACATGGCTCAAGAGAGATGATGATCATGATATGCTTTGAGTAGATGATGATGCTCATGCTATGCACATGATTGATGCAACCATAACACTGGGGTGTTACACCGGACGCTCTGCAGGTCCACAACGGACGCGTCCGGTGCACACCGGACTAAAACTCAGGGAGGTATGCAAAACCTCAGGGTCACCGGACGCTGAGCACCGGACTCTCTCCGGTGCGTCCGGTGCTCACCGGACTCATACCCAGAGAGGTTTGCAAAACACCCGCACACCGGACGCTGAGCACCGGACTCACTCCGGTGCGTCCGGTGCACTCTGCTACACCCGATAGTACACCGGAAGCTAGAGGCCAGCGTCTGGTGCCTCTGCACAGTGCGTTCTGTCCCGCGACTTCTCCAAATTTCCCACTAGCGCAATAGAAAATATACACTTAATTTTCTCAAAAGGGCTGAATCTATCCTAAACCCGGTGTACTATCGGGTGTAGCACCACCAAAGTAAATGTGCTAACACCAACAAGTGTCCACCACCAAAGTGCAAGTGTGTTAGCTTTTCACAAACATTTTCACCAAAGGAGTTAGGTTAGCACTTTACTAGATCCTAATGCATATGCTCAAGATGTGGACCTAGTGGCACTTGATTCGAGAGATGACCGTGATTTCACCTCTTGATAGTCGGCTATCTATCCTAAACCCGGTCAATCACTTCTCTACTCATCTTAGACCGGCAAAAGTAAAACCCTATGTTTATACCTTTGCCATGATAACTTTGCTCCTCGTCTATCATTATGATCTCCACATCATGCTTCATTCCTTTATGATCATGTGGCCACCTTTCCATGCCACCACGCACCTTCATCACATGTGTTGCTATGCCTAACTCAAATCACTTAAACACAAGGCATTAGCAACTTGGTGTCATTAATTACCAAAACCAAACTTGGGCTTTCAATCTCCCCCTTTTTGGTAATTGATGACAACCATCACAAATATATGAAATGAAATCATAATTGACTTGAATTGCTTGTCCAAAGCATTTTAATCATGACACAAGGTTGGACAAACGTTTCAATTTCGGTTTTAGTAGTACTAGCTCCCCCTACATATTTGCTTCCATGAGTTTGGTTCAAGTTTGCACATATGCATTAAAAAGAGTTTTGGGAGATTTATTACTACCAAAATGATGCTAAGGTATATAGAATGGACCTTTGAAGCGTGATACCAATCGGAGTTGCCAATATACCATCCTTAGCACCAATGTAGCTAGACATACATCAAAAACTCAAGATACCTCGTGAGATCACATTATATGTCTAGATACCACATGAAAATTAAACTCTATGCTAGAATTCAAAGCATCATTCAATTTCTATTTCTAGTAAGCACCAATCAAACAAGAGTAGTATATTTAAGCTTGCAATGCAACACCTCATTATGTTAGTGCACATTCAAATGCAACAAATGGTTCATGAGCTTGCTCCCCCTATTTGTGTGGTCAAGTTTTAATTTAATATTCCAAAAGTTATCTCTCCATCTTAAGCACTTTTCTCCCCCTTTTTGACTTTATCTTTGTTTCTCTCCCCCTTTGTCATCAATGACCATAAAGGTTCAAATTTTAGTGAGAATTAAGTAAAATTAATGTGAGGGTCAAATTATGGTTCAATCTAGATCACTTGCCTAAAACATGTAATTCGGTTTGATCCAAGGACAAGCTTTTTCACACCTCATGAAGTATAAGGGTTATCTTGACCATGTTGAATTACACATCATAAGCTCATATTCTAGATTCAACACTAGGCTTGCAAGCTCACAAACATGTCATATGCTACCACTAGATCAAATAACCATAGAAACAATAGTGGTACCATACATACATCAAATCCTTTTGATTTTCATGAATGAGCCTATTGTCATGCAAACATGTCTATATGTTCTAATCATGTCCTTAGCAAAGTATGAATGCTATGTCAACCAACTTTACCTTGCTTTGTTGAAGGAGAGGCATGTCATATAGAAATGTGGGGTGCACTCATCTCAAATTGGAGAAGTCAAGTATGTTCAATTCATTTCTCAACTTGCAAAATCTCTTCTCATCAAGTGGCTTTTGTGAAGATGTGAGCTAGTTGATCTTCGGTGCCAATGCTTTCAATGCTAATATCACCCTTTTATTGATGATCTCTTATGAAATGTTGCCTTATGTCAATGTGCTTGGTTCTTGAATGTTGAAACGGATTTTGTGTCATCTTGATTGCACTCTCATTGTCACATAATAACGGCACATTCTTGAATTTGATTCCAAAGTCATTCAAGGTAGCTTTCATCCAAAGAAATTGTGCACAACAACTACCGGCATTAATGTATTCGGCCTCGGCGGTTGATAGTGCAACACTATTTTGTTTATTTGATGACCATGAAACTAGAGACCTTCCTAGAAATTGACAAGTGCCACTTGTGCTCATTCTATCAATCTTGCATCCACCATAGTCGGAGTCCGAATATTCAATCAACTCAAAGTTAGACTGCTTGGGATACCATAATCCAACATCATGAGTGCCCTTAAGATACCTCAATATCCTCTTGGTTTCCTTCAAGTGACTTTCCCTTGGTAAAGCTTGGTATCTTGCACATTTGCACACACTAAACATCACATCCGGCCTTGATGCGGTGACATAGAGCAAGCTTCCAATCATGGAACGATATAGCTTTTGATCTACCATGTTGCCACTTGCATCACAACCCAATTGATCATTTGTGCCCATAGGTGTGCTCATTGGTTTGGCTTCTTGCAACCCAAACTTCTTGATCATGTCCATGATGTACTTTCCTTCACTCACAAAAGTGCCATCCTTCATTTGCTTGATTTGAAGACAAAGGAAGTAACTAAGCTCTCCAATCATGTACATCTCAAACTCATTTGCCATCATTTTCCCAAACTCTTCACAAAAGTCTTTATTGGTTGATCCAATGATGATATCATCAACATAGATTTGCAACACAAACAAGTCCTTGCCTAGCTTCTTGGTGAAGAGGGTAGTGTCAACCTTTCCCATCTTAAACCCTTTAGAGAGAAGGAAATCTCTCAATCTCTCATACCATGCTCTAGGTGCTTGCTTTAAACCATACAATGCCTTCTTGAGCTTGTAAACATGGTTGGGTTTCTTGTCATCTTCAAAACCAGGAGGTTGTTCAACATAAACCAACTCATTGATGTATCCATTGAGAAATGCACTCTTCACATCCATTTGATAGAGCTTGATGTTGTGCGCACAAGCATAGGCTAATAATATTCTAATTGCCTCCAATCTTGCAACCGGTGCATATGTTTATCCAAAGTCAAGACCTTCAACTTGAGTGTAGCCTTGTGCCACTAATCTTGCTTTGTTTCTCATAACTACACCATCTTGATCTTGCTTGTTTCTAAAGACCCACTTGGTACCAATTACATTGTAGTTCTTTGGCCTCTCAACAAGCTCCCACACTTGATTTCTTGTGAAGTTGTTCAATTCTTCATGCATGGCATTTACCCAATCGGAATCCTTCAATGCATCTTCTATTCTCTTTGGTTCTTCAAATGAGACAAATGAATAGTGCTCATAAAAGGATGCTAGCCTTGATCTTGTTTGTACACCACTTTGAATACCACCAATGACTTGATCCAATTGATGATCTCTTCCTATGCTTGTAGGTTGGAGTATTGGGAGTTGATTGCTTCCACTTGCTTGACTTGGATTTTGATCATCATCATGGGTGCCACTAGTACTAGCTTCATTTGTATCAATTTGCACTTCTTGATTGATCATGCGAATGTCATTATCATCATCAATTTGCATTGGCCTTATGTCACCAACATCCATGTTCTTCATTGCATTTCCCAATTGATCTCCTCTCACATCATCAAGATTTTGAGCTTCATTTTGAGATCCCTCGGTTTCATCAAGCTCAACATCATGGACTTCTTCCAATGTGCCACTTGCCAAGTTCCAAACTCTATATGCCTTGCTTGTGGTGGAATGACGAAGTAAGAACCATTCATCACATTTCTTCTCAAATTTGCTCAATCTAGTGCCTTTCTTGAGAATGTAGCATTTGCAACCAAACACTCTAAAGTATGCAATGTTGGGCTTTCTTCCATTGAATAGCTCATATGGTGTCTTCCCAAGCTTCCCATGGCAATAGAGACGGTTGCTACAATAGCAAGCCGTGTCGATAGCTTCACTCCAAAATGAATGGTTAACATTGTATTCACTAAGCATTGATCTAGCCATATCAATCAAGGTTCTATTCTTCCTTTCAACTACACCATTGGATTGAGGAGTGTATGTTGGAGAGAATTGATGTCTAATGCCAAGATCATCACACAATTCCTCAATTCTTGTGTTCTTAAATTCACTACCATTGTCACTTCTAATCTTCTTAATAGTGGTTTCAAACTCATTTTGCACCCTGTTGACAAAAGACTTGAATAAATCACAAACATCACTCTTGTCATAGAGGAAGAACACCCAAGTGTATCTAGTGTAGTCATCTACTATGACCAATCCATACTAGTTGCCACCAATGCTAGTGTATGTTGTTGGCCCAAATAAATCCATGTGCAATAGCTCAAATGCCTTTGATGTGCTCATTTCACTTTTCTTAGGATGTGCATTTCCAACTTGCTTTCTGGCTTGACAAGCACTACATGGCTTATCCTTCACAAAGGTGACATCCTTCAAACCTCTAACTAAGTCATGCCTCAATAGTTTGTTCAATTGTTTCATTCCAACATGACCAAGCCTTCTATGCCACAACCAACCCAAACTTGATTTGCTAATTAGGCATGATGTCAATTGAGTGTCACTATCATTGAAATCAACCAAGTATAAGCTACCATGCCTAAATCCTTTGAATATCAAGTTTGATCCATCAACACTAACAACCTCAACATCATCACTTCCAAAAATGCACTTGAAACCAAGGTCACAAAGTTGTGCAATTGACAAGAGATTGAAATCTAGGCTCTCAACTGGCAACACATTTGATATGCTCATGTCATTTGAGATAGCAATTTTACCAAGCCCTTTGACCTTGCCTTTCTTGTTGTTGCCAAAGATGATTGAATCAAAGCCACCATTTTGACTAGTATCAATTGATTTGAACATACAAGACTCTCCGGTCATATGTTGAGTGCACCCACTATCAAGCACCCAATGCCTTCCTCCGGCTTTGTAATTGACCTACAAGAAAAGATCAATTCTTTTTAGGTACCCAAACTTGATTGGGTCCTCCAAGGTTAGCAACTAAGCTCTTTGGTACCCAAATGACTTTCTTCTTTGAGCCCATCCAAGGTGCACCAATGAACTTAGCATGAACACCTTTTCTATCCTTGGTAAGCATGTAGAAAGAATTCAGCTTAATTGAGGATACATAAGCTTTGGGTTTCTGGTTCATGCATTGTTGCTCTAGGTGCCCAACTTGCTTGCAAGCTTTGCAATACCGGCCATTGTTCTTCACAAAACTAGTCTTGTGAGGAGCAAAGGCGGCCTTGCCTTTCTTGGGGTTATAGCCCAATCCCTCTTTATAGAGAGAAGCTCTTTGGCTACCCAAGCACATAAGCAAGCGGTCCTCACCACCATAAGCCTTGGCTAAAGTGTGATTGAGCTCTTTCACCTCCTTCTTGAGAATTTCATTCTCAACTTTTAGTGTTGTCTCACATGTGAAACCATCACCACTAGATGAGGATGTTGTAGATGTGCTACATGAATGGTTAGTAGAAGCAACAACAATAGGCTCACTTAAGATATCACATGTTAGTCCTATATTGCAAGTTTTAGCTTTCTCCATTTTAGTAGGCTCATTTTCACACTTGTTAACTAGAGAGGAATGAGCTTCTTCAAGCTTAGTGTGAGCCTTTTGTAGCTTCTTATGGTCTTCCTTTAGACTCTCATAAGATGCTCTAAGCTCATCAAGTTCTTGCTCAAGAGTTTTCTTATACTTAAGCAAGGTCTTGCACTCCTTCCTAGTTTCTTTATAGTGATGAGTGCAATCTTCTAGCATAGTGATTAGTTCACCTTTAGTCGGTTCATCATCATCACTATCACTATCACTAGCATGTTCACTCTCATCATCGGATGATACCTTAGTGGCCTTAGCCATGAAGCATGATGGAGTGTCAAAGATGGAGCTCTTTCCTTGAATTGCAATGCTAGCATGCCCCTTCTTCTTGTTGCTCTCATCATCACTATCCCAAGTTGCAACATGGGCATCACCCTTCTTCTTGTTTGAGCCTTCCTTCTTTTCTTGCTTCTTCTTTTGCTTCTTTCTTTCCTTCTTGATAGCATCTTCATCATCACTATCATAAGGACACTTGGCGATGAGATGATCCTTGCTATGGCATCTAAAGCACCTCATGGAATGATCATTCTTCTTGGAGGAGCTCTTCTTTTTTCTTGCCCGATAGCCCTTCTTCTTCATAAACTTGCCAAATCTCTTGAAAAGAAGAGCCATATCCTCATCTTCATCACTATCACAAGAACTTGCTTCTTCTTCACTTGATGATTCTATCTTGGCTTTGCGTTTGGATGAGGAGGCCTTCAATGCCATACTTTTCTTCTTCTCATCATCCTTCTACTCACCATCCTTATTCTTCTTCTTGATCAACTCATCCTTCTCATCATCTTCTCTATAAGCATCATCGGTCATCACTTCTTGGAACACTTGTTGGGGAGTTGATTCACTAAGTGTTGTATTGACTAGCACGGTGATCAATGTGTCAAATCCCTTGGGCAAGCTTCTCAAGAACTTCATAGAGAATTGACTATCCTTCACTTCTTCCCCAAGTGCCTTGAGCTCATTCACAATAACTTGCAATCGGTGAAACATCTCCGGCACACTTTCATCTTCTTGCATCTTGAAGCTTGAGAACTTTTCTTGGACGATGTATGTTTTGGCAGTCTTGGTTCCCTTGGTGCCCTCAAATGTTTCTTCTAGCTTTGCCCATGCATCATGAGCAACCTCAATGTTCTTGATTTGTTCAAAAGTCTTGTCATCAAGAGCTTCATGAAGAGCACTAATGGCAATATCATTGCATTGTAGCTTTTTCTCTTCGACCGGTGTTGGTGCATTATCATTTGCAACCTCAAACTTTGTTTCGGTCACCTTCCAAACTTCTCTATTGATTGACTTGAGATGGGCGGTCATCTTGACCTTCCAATAAGCATAATTGGTGCCATCAAAGTAAGGTGCCTTCTTGGTGTTGTTGATATGCAAACTAAGAGCCATTTCTTCAGCGTAGGTTGTTAAGACTCAAATAAACAGTGCCTCGGCTCTGATACCACATGAAAGGTCCAAATGGCTAGAGGGGGGGTGAAAAGCCTATTTAAAATTTCTACAAACTTCAAGCAAGTGAGTTAGTAAAACAAATGGCAAAGCAATTCTAGCACTAGCTCAACTAAGCTATGGAAGCCACCTATACAAACTAGTACAAGGCTAAACACTAAAACACAAGAACAAGAGAAGGCTAGTTACACTCCTAAACAAGAAGACTAAACTAAACAAGCTAAACAACTAGCAAGGTGTACACGTAAGAAAAGGAGTGTGTTGACGGTCCTTAAGTATCAAATTTAATTATCAAATAAACAAAGAAAAGGATCCAAATGAAATCAACATCTAGACTTAGGGTTTTATCTAACAAAATTCCACGAGTTTTGGTGTTTGTCTATTTCTGTAGGGGGTTATCAGGAAATACGGAAGAAAGGCCCATACGTCGGGATTATATAGAGATATCAACGTGCCGCGCAATTATCTTACATCTAGAAGACTCCAGAAGCCACGAGAAGGAAGTAGATGCCGAACGGAGCCAGGCCCTGGGCACCCGCCCAGTTGACCTGGGCGCCCGCCCCCTCCTAGAGTCCAAACAGGACTCTCTTTCGGGAAAGATCTCCACCGACCTAAAGGATCAAGGATAACCGTTCAATCAATGTCGGTATGATCCAACGGCCCATATTCACTTCGAGGGACTATAAAACCAGACCCCCTGGCCCCTAGAGGAGAGAGCCTCTCAACCCTAATTCATTATTCTCAAGGGAGAAGAAGCCTCTGATCAAGATTAGAGCCACCACATCAATTAGACATCTAGATTAGCATAGCTACACAGGATTAGAACTAGAAGAAGTCAATCTTCGATTGGTTTCCGGATCTATCAAGAGGATTCTTGGTAATCTTCTAATTGTTCTTCTAATCATCTCTGTTCTTCAATATTATGAATATGACTTTGTTCTACATCAATATATTGCTTATGACTTTGCTCTACTTGTTTATATATTGAAGATTATATTGTTCTTAGTTTATCATAGTTATCTACTTTGCTTAGTTAGATTGGATCTATATACATATTTAGGATCGTATAGCGTTTATCCATCGGATCCATGGGTAAATGATAGATATTATGTAGGTGTGGTGCTTATATCGTATTTATCTACGATTGTACCCAATATGCCAGATCGTGGGGTAGTTCATGATAGTGAAAGCTTCATTGATTCTTATATAGTCCCCCTCTCATGTATTGGGCTGGCAGAGCAACATTATTACAGGGGAGTGATTGCTATGTTTCTCATTTACCTTGCTAATATCACTATGCATAGGCGTAGTCTTGTCTCACAATGATTGCTAAGTATGCTTGCACTAATTATGATAATGCTAGACTATATAGTTGAGAATAACTTAGGAAATATTCTTGTAGTTCGTTCTAATACCATGCTAATGACTTTCTAGAATATCTAATTGAGGTGCTTATCATATTGGCTAGTTATGCTGATCAGATTAATTACCTTTGTCACTATTCATTACTTCATATATCCTTTATGTGACACTTATCCCTGTATGAAAGAGTTAGATAAATGTTCTCAATTATACATGCAATGATAGATACTCAATCTCATATTCTATTCTATAATCAATATTGATGGTTGCTAATCCCTTCCTAGTGGTAAAAATATAAATAACGATACCTGAAATACTTCCCGGTTAAAATGCTACATCGGTATTAATCTGTGCACTTGCAGATCCCATTCATTATTTATTTAGAAGAGCAATTGCATATTTCAATACCGCGTCTCTCATGTCATGCTGGGGATGACAACTTGGCTTAAGTGGTATGAGGGATAGGTTTGGCATTTTTGGCACCGTTATCAGAATTAGAAAACTAAGTCTACTTTTGGTAGTGAGGTTAAGAATACCCAACAGAGTGGAGAGTGATTGTTATACCAACGTTGTAGAGTAGAGATATATCCAACCAATCACTCACAATCACAAGAGAATCCTCGGCAAGAGATGACACAAGATTTTTACCGAGGTTCACTTGCTTCCCGGCAAGCTAGTCCTCGTTGTGGCGATACACCCACTTGATGGATCGTGAGCTAATTGGCAATCCAAAGCCAAACCCTCAGCGGGTGCCGCACATCCACTCACAAGATGGGGATCCTCCAAGCCACAAGCAATCCACTAGAGTAACCAATTTGCGATCTCCCGCGGGGAAGGCTCAAGAACCCCTCACAAATCACTTGGTGAGGCTCGAAACAATCTCCAATCACGAGCTCACTACCACCGCTGCTCCAAGCCGTCTAGGGCGTCGGGAAACACCCAAGAGTAATAAGAATTCCACACCAAACTCAAGAATCAAGTGCCACTAAATGCAACTCTCAAAGCAATTCACTTGAATCTCACTCAATCTCACCAGGATTAGCAATCAAGCAAGGAGATGAGTGGAGGGAGTGTTCTCTAGCCCAATGTATGCCTCAACTAATCAAATGTGCAAGAGATGACCCCCCAAAGCAGGCCACCAACTATTTATAAGCCCTCTCAAGGAAATAGCCGTTGGCCACTTTCACTGGGCTGAAAACGGGGGCACCGGACGCTACTAATTGATCACCGGACACTCGACCCCCAGTGTCTGGTGCTCACAGTTAGGCCATGTGTCCATCTTGGATCTCGCGTGTCAGTCTCTAACGGCTACCTGCAAAACACCGGACGCTCTGCAGGTCCACACCAGACTAAAACTCAGGGAGGTATGCAAAACCTCGGGGTCACCAGACGCTGAGCACCGGACTATCTCCGGTGCGTCCAGTGCTCACCGGACTCATACCCAGAGAGGTTTGCAAAACACCCACACACCGAACGCTGAGCACCGGACTCACTCAGGTGCATCCGATGCACTCTGCTACACCCGATAGTACACCGGATGCTAGACGCCAGTGTCCGGTGCCTCTGCACAGTGCGTCCAGTCCCGCGGGTTCTCCAAATCTCCCACTGGCGCAATAGAAAATATACACTTAATTTTCTCAAAAGGGCCGAATCTATCCTAAACCTGGTCAATCACTTCTCTACTCATCTTAGACCAGCAAAAGTAAAACCCTATGTTTATACCTTTGCCTTGATAACTTTGCTCCTCGTCTATCATTATGATCTCCACATCATGCTTCATTCCTTTATGATCATGTGGCCACCTTTCCATGCCACCATGCACCTTCATCACATGTGTTTCTATGCCTAACTCAAATCACTTAAACACAAGGCATTAGCAACTTGATGTCATTAATTACCAAAACCAAACTTGGGCTTTCACTCATGGATTGTGAGCACTTGACATGAGCCCTGTCCTTGTAGTAAGGACTATGAAACACTTTGGTTATGGTAAAGGATCATTTGTGAATGCTATGATATGGTAATATCACATCGCAAGAATTGTTTGCAATAGTACAGGTGCTAATCTAGATGGTAGGTAATAATACCTAACTTGAGCAAAATAAAAGAAAAGGGGCTAAAGGATATATTCCTAGATGGTTAATGCTTTTACGCAAAAAGGGTCCAGCTATCCCACTATACAGCCTTCATGATCCTTGACGAGTCTTTTGGTTTATGACGGGTAAGTCCAGATGAGTACATTCTCATACTCAGGGTTCCATTCCCACGTTGTTTTGCAGATTGGCAGATGTACTATGGGTATTGCATTCACTGCTTGTACCCAGCAATTAGTGATGACTAGACCAAGGGCAATGATCACTCTACCTCCTCTTTTGCTGTTGTGGGAATGGCCAGACTATGGCACTGTATCAGACTAAAAGTGTGTATGATTTTGAAACTAAGATGCTTCCTCTACTCTTGGTTTGGTTTGTAATAATTATATTTTAACTTCGATGTAATTTCTGAATGTTGTGAACTGGATGTATTTGTGGATGGCGACCACTGAACTTATCACGATCTTGGTTGTATGTGCGAAATGTGGTTTGAAATCCTTTGAGATTTCATGGACTACCGGGATTATATGGGCTTAAGCTTAATGGTTTGACTATGCAAATGGTCACTATTATGCTCAATCTCTTATAATTTGGATGGTTCTGTTACACTTTCCCTCTTAGAAAAGAATATTTTGAGACATGGCTACCAACTTTTCCTTTTACAAAACATTTGAGGACTTTTGACAAGGGTGTTCCCTTTTTTTTGCCATGTTTCTCTAAAAAGGATACTGAGAGAATGATCAATTTGAAAAAGTGGATGGAGTATTTTCCTAGCAAAAATTTTGTTGCTTTCTCCCAGTATAGGAGAATAGCATTTTTTTCTTCTGGTGGATGGAAGGGTGCATGTTGCACGCAATCCTCAGTGTAAGAATTGGCTTTATTTGGTGGGTGCAAAGTGTGTCTGAGTCTAAACATATGACTCCAATCTAAGTTAAGTTCAATCCTTGACAAAACCCCAACAATAACAAGCAGCTATGGCTAAAGTATGTATATATATATGGAGCATAAATATTTGGCCTTGGTTGGAATTTTATAATCACTGAGGAACCATTGCTTTTAGATATTTTCCAAATAAATTCTCTGATAATCATGCAAGCTTAGAATAAAAATTTAGGAGCTCTTGTCTTACTATCTCATATCTCACAACAACTTAGAATTAGTTTTAGCACTTGCAACCCACAGAAAGAAATCAGGTTCATGGTGGTCTTATGTGAGCTAAGTGATCCATTCTTAGAAAAATACTAAGTTCAGTGCTAGATACTAGAGAAATATTAACAGAGCAACTATTCATCATTTCCAAGAGAAAGATGGAATGCATGGAAATATTTTTGGGATTTTTATCATATTCATATATATATATATTAGCATGAAGCATAGAACAAACTGAAATTGCAATAATTTTAAAAGAGCCAGAATACTTACCTTGGTGGGGGAGAGGATCTCCCCCAAGCTTGTCTCTTCTCATGCCTCCTCGCTGATATGGTGGATAGTCATATGGATATGGTGGAGGATATGAGGGCTACTGAGGATATGGTGGAGGATACTGTGGAGATGGGTCTTGCTACTGCTGTGGTGGCATAGGGATGAATGGAATATTTGGTGGTAGTGGCCTCTGATAGTGTGCATACAACCTGTTCCAGCCTATGTTGTGTAAGACTTGGAGACCTAGGAGGGTTTGCTGGGTTTGAGTTGCAGTGTCCTACATAGCCTCATGTCCAATGCACAACACACCAATTTGTTGGGTCAGCATGTCCATGTCAATGCGTTGAGCACGGGGCTGTGAATCCTACAAAGAAGAACAAGACATACGACCACTGTGGGCACCAGACCTGCGTCCCGAATGGGGCGTCTGCACCCCACTAAAACTTCCCTCATAGTCACTGTCATCATCATCACTTGCAGCTCATGCTCTTGCACATGTGGTTGGTCCTGCATGCCTCATATATCGTTTGCACATAGGGAGTAATGGGTTGCCACTATATATTTTTAGTTCTTCACACGGCAACAAAATTGTTTCATGGGTATTACAAACTTTTAAAAACACTGTGTTATTTGCTCCTCCCGTAAGATATTGGCCCTGAATATAAAATCTTTTGTGCAAGACAACTCTAGGAGTAGTTATGTATTTATCAAAGTTATTGAGCAGATTAAGGTGTGCACAAAATTTTGTAACCACAGAAGTAAATTCAATGGTCCACCTCCTTGGTTGGGATGATGCACATAACTAGTGTTTATCCATTTCTACCACTGGTGAAATTTGGAATTTTATGAACCATGGCAAAAACGATTCTAGTGTCAATTTGCCTGACAATTCTTATATCATCTCGAGGGAACAAAGTGAGTCCTATCCACTGGTGCCAGAAAAGCAAGGTTGGATTGCATATGTGACTAGTACATGGATGCCATCCCTCATAATTTTCCCCAGTGATATCATACCAAAATTCTTTCTTGTTCATGTGCTTAGTGGCATGCTCAATTTTAACGTTGGGAATATCAAAACCAAGACATGTAGAGAAAGCATCCCATGGAAGGTCAAACTCACTATTAAGCACTCTAAAATAAATTTTCTCTTATGTTATTCTTAGGGTGCATAGAAATTATAGGGTGAGAATTTTACTTCCTTTTACATTAGACAAATTCCAAAATTCATCCCACCCCATTTTCTCGAAAACTTCTGTGAACTCATCATCTAAGCCTTTGCTTCGGAGAAAGTCTAGAGATATCACTTTAGTGTGAATAAATTCACGGTCGTGGAGTTCCTCAAGCTTCTCCATCTCAACGGGAGTGAGCCATATGCCAGTTTCCTCATCTTGAATTTTCTCGAGGACGGCTTCTTCATTTACTTGAGATGGTGTAGATGATACTTGCTCCCTTGATGCTTGACTCCGAGCATCTTGCTTGCAGGAGTCACTAGAGCTAAGGGAAATTCGATGGAGAACTGACTTCCCCCAACCCCTGACTTTCTTCATGATGATGAACTCTTGGATGGTAATGATAAAAAAAAAATTTGGATTTTTGTTTTGGAGAAAAGGATGGTTAAGAAATGGGTTTCTTGCTGGTTCGTTGAGTGCACAAGAGTGTGAGTGTGTTTGGATGAAGGAGGGAGTAAGGAGAAGTGCTGGTGTGGAATTACGAAGGTCGGTCGACCTGCCCCTCTGGGGATTTTTGCTGCGTGGCCATGGCACATACCTTCTGGAATGCATTGCGAGCAAATGGCTATGCTGGGTGCACCAAAGCACTGTCGGCCGACCGGCCTTTCTCCACAATTTCAAAAAGTGAACCCACCAGGAGCAATGCCATGAGAGGTGGATCACAATGCATGTGATGGTGCCCTCCTTGACGGGTCGGCCGACCCACCTGTCCTCCCCCCTTTGCTTTGTGCCAAAGATGAGAGTGAGTGGAGGTCATTCCATGTTGTGTGCATGCATAACATGCCCATATTTTGCTTTGGATGATGGTGCATGGCATCTCCCTTTCTTGGATGAAGTGATGAAAGGAAAGAAAGCAAAAGAGAGGGGGCAAGACAAGACTAGGAGTTGGTGGCATTTTGTGTCATGAGTTCTCACGGGAGAATCCTCCTCATCCTTTTGTGATTAGCTTAGTGCTAAATAAGCTCGCTTAGCCAAAATGAATGGTGGATTGGGGCATCAGTGAGGTTAGGGAGAAAGATTGTCATGAAAATTTTCCTCTAGTCCCTTGGATCGCTTATGGCTAATTTGTTAATTCTATTTTCCTAAGCAAGAAGGTGAGGGAGAGCCACTAATTCCTAGGAATGCAAGTCGATAGCCACCTGTCTTACATTATTGCAACACTCATCCTAGAGCCATAAGATCACAATTACTAGGAGCTGGAGGGAGGTGGACCCAATATCATGGTCGGTCAACCGTGATTTGGCCTCCCCTAGGCTTTGGTGGCACTCAAACAGAGCAAAAAGGCATTGTGTAGTAAAACTTCTTTGCTTAAAGTCACAAAAGTTACCAAGCTAGCTTCATCTAGATTCTCTAGTAGGCATGTGAAGCAATTCATGTCATGAAATTCAGTTTTCACTTTGGCACAGACATGAGCATGGGATTGTGTGATGATGGAGCAAAATTGAGTAGGTGGACCCACTAAGGGCAGGTCAGCCGACCTGCCCTTGGGCCCCACCTGGTGTCCATTTGCTTAGCATGTTAAGCAGAGGTTGAATTTAGGTTTTATTATATGGTTGATAGAAAAATGTTTTGAATTAAGAAAAACTAAGAATTAAATGCTGAAAATAAATGCTGAATTTTAAAAGTTTGAAAACTCATCTTGGTTTGACTTACCTCGATGGAAGAGCAGTTGCCTCAGGTCCTTTCATCAGGACCTCCCTAAGGTGCTATAGAGGCCTTCTTAGGCGAAGGCACTATTTTTCTCCTCCATATTTGCTTGGCTTTTGCCCGTGGTTTTGATTTAGCCTTCTTTTTGATGCATCAGGGCAATAATTGTAGCCAGCTCTGTAGCCAAGATCATTGAGCATTGCTCAACTTTTGGCTTGAAGTTGAATTTCACCTGGGCCCCATTGATGGTGAAATGAATTTCTCTGGCTCCAACATCAATATGTCCCTTGGCAGTGCTGAGGAATGGTCTCCCAAAGATGAGGGGGACTTTCTTGTCAACTTCCATGTCCAGAACTATGAAATCCATAGGAACGAGGAAATCGTGTAGCTTGACACGGATGTTCTCAGCTACTCCCGCTGGATGGCGAATCAACTGATCTGCTAGCTGCAAATATATTGATGTAGGGGACAAGGTAGTATGATTTAACTTGTCAAAAATTACCTTGGGCATGACACTGACGCTTGCTCCCAAGTTGCATAGTGCATGCTCAAAGTGCTATGTCCCAATGGAGCAATCAATGGTGGGGTACCCGGGGTCCTTCTTCTTCTCTAGGAATTTATTCAAGATGACTTCGTTGCATTCTTTAGTTAGTTTAATTACCTCTATTTTAGGCAGCGGCTTCTTTTTGTTGAGGATGTCTCTCAGGTACTTGGCGTAGGTTGGAACAGGCATTGCATCAAGTAATGGGATATTGACATATAATTGTTGAATTACCTCAACAAATTTGCCGAATTGTTCATTGGTCTTTTGAGTCCTCGTCTTGGGGAATGGCATCAGTAGGTTTGTGTCGTAGAACTCATGTGGTGAATCTTTCCCATTGAACTTGGTACTTTCTTCTGTTGAAGGAAGCTCTACTTCTTCTACCTTGTCTTCTTCATCCTACTTGTCCTTCCTTGCCAGTTTCCTTGTCATGTTAGGATATGGTGGATCACGAGTGGTCTTACCCCTCTTGTGGTCACCGCATTTGAGGAATAACAATAATTAATAGAAGCAACAATTTGAGTCATCTGAGACTCTAAGACCTTGTTAAAGTTCTATTGATCCTTAACAGTAGAAGCTAGAGAGTCCTTTTAGAAGTTAATAATTCAAGAGTCTTGTCATTAGCTAACAACCTTTTATTTATGCCTTCATTAATTTTAGCTTGATTAACAACAAGATCTCTAAGCGTAGGCCAGCTACATTTTTGAAAATTACCTTGGCCTTGGAAGCATGGAGTTGGTCCACTTTATCATGGTTGCCCATTATTGAATGCACAGACGACCTCTAGAATTTCTTTCTGCAGCTCGCACCTTTGGATTGTTTCAACAGCACGTGCTGAGGCATATTGTTGGATGGCCTCTCGATCTTTCTTGAAGTTGGATGTTTCTTCCATTTAATTCATCAAGAGTTCCATCTTTTGAGAGATGGCTTTCACCTCCTCAATGGTGTGGGTGCCTCTTTTCTTGGGTTTAGGACGTTCATCATTCCACACTTGATTTGTCACAATGTTCTCAATGACATTCTTTGCTTGTGCGACATTGAGGGATGTGAATGATCCTCTTGCAGTAGCATCAAGGTGACTACGAGCGTCTGGTGTTAGCCCATGGTAGAAACCTTGGATCAGGAGCCATTCTTTGATTCCATGATGTGGACATTCCTGCATGTACTCCTAGAGAAGTTCCCATGCTTCGGGAATGGTCTCTTCTGCCTTTTGACGGAAGCTAGAAATTCTTGCCCGAAGAGCTGATTGGGAAGAACTAGTTGAGGAATGTTGTTGCACATTTGCTCCATGTGTCAACATCATCAAGGAGAGCGTAGAACCATTGCTTTGGTTTCCCAAGCAGAGAGAATGGGAATGAGCGACGGCGGATGGCTCCCGCTGTGACTCCTTTGATAGCCATGGTGCTACCACTTCCAGAAAGTTTTGAAGGTGTTTGTTTGCATCATCGTGTGGTTTTCCACTGAATGTACTTGCTTGCACCGTACAGATTAGCGATGGCTAGATCTCAAAGTCAATATCTCTAGTCTCCACTTGCGGCCCCAATGAGATATGGGTCACAGAGGGAGATGAGAAGTCGGCGATGGGTTGGTTGACAATCGACATCCTAATTCATGGTGCTGAGCTTCCTTCCTTGAGTGGGTTCAAGTGTGAGCTAGATCTCTGATGGTGGACTAGACGAAGTCTAGAATTCCTTCGAGATCTCTCTGAATCGGCTAATGCGTTGCCTTGAACTGGAAATCACTCATATACTACCTGGTTTCACAATGAAGAGAAACACAGGTAGTGGTAAACTGCCTACAACTAGTTGATTCCAAGTTGATGATATTTTACCGGATTCGTTCATGCTACAAATTTCTAGGCTATGCTGTCCCCGGCAATGGTGACAGAAATGCTTGTTGGCAAATCTTAACACACACCGGCTAGAGTAAGATGTGACAAGTATCTAGAAATGGTGGCCCCTAACCAGCACTGCTAAAATGCAAGCCTGAGCTATTACTATGATAGGTTGTCAGGCTACCCTGAGCAACAACTCCATAAATGCTAAGCAACGCTAAGCTCTAGTGATGACGGAAGATGTACCAGGGGTAACTTTGCAAGCGCACAGATACCAATGTAGCACTTCGACCTTGGTGAGTATCCGTGGTGTCATGATTTATAGTTCGTCCAAGGGAAAGCATGCTAGAGAAGATAGCAAGGACGAGAAATCTTATCTCAGCTAGGATCAACTAAGGTAGTGTGGTAACGAAGACGTAGAGGAAGGTTGATGTGGTTCTGGATAACTCTAAGATAACTAGTGTATTGTAGCTAGGTGGGAGGACAACGAGTGAGAAAAGACTCCTATGACTCTAACTTTACTCTTGTGAACCAATCTAATCTAATAGCAGACACACACTACTGTCGCTAAACTTAACTGCTTGTTTGTTGGAAGTCGACTGCAATAGGAGGACGAAACTCCTATCCAAGCGGAGTCGTTTCTTATGGGCGCCTACAAACCGTACCCAACGTGAATAGAACCTACTAGGAAGCAGAGGCTTGTCACGCTTCGCTGCCACCCGCTATCACGTTTGATATGGTGGTATTCAAAGGCAGGCTTTAGTCTAAGCACCACGCTTATGCTAACTCCTACTACTCAGACTAAGTATACAACCTAGTCCAAGCACCGTGTTACCAGCAGAGAAAACAACCCAAGCACTCAAGGCTAACTTAGCTAGTATATAACTACTATAAGACAGACTAGGACACTACAATAGAATATTGCACTAAGTAAATACTGAAAGTAAATACTTAGAAAAGTAAAAGAAAAGTAAATATATTAAATACTCAAAGTCTTACAAGAGAAAAGGTAAAGAGGAATACCAGACTCTCTAGAAGATGACTCCGGAGACTCCGAGCTTCGCTCGACTCAACTCTAACTCCCACATTAGACCAACACTGACACTTACAACTGGAAAGCTAGAGCTAAATTGGAACACACCTTCTCCTTAGAGAGGGTGGATGCAGCCTCTATTTATAGGGGGAGTAGAGGGGGTGCCACGTCAGCGATCCGTGTGCTTCCCGCTTTTCCACCCTTGGATAAACTATCATTAGAACCACCTTAGATGGACGTCGAAGATCATATGCACGTTTTGCCAAAGTTGGTGGAGTTTAACCGACCTTAGGTGGGCCCACATCATAGGTTGGTCAACCTGATATTCTGTGAGGTGGGGCCACCCTGAGCCTTCTATAAGATCCTGGAGGTCGGTGGAGTGGAGCTGGCAGATGGGACCCACCAAAGGCCGGTCGGCCAATCGAGATTTGGTGAGGTGGGCCCACCAGCCTTGCTCCATTGCTGTCCCCATTAGTCATGGAGTGTGTATTGTGTTCACCTTCGGTCTGGTTCTTCTGGTGGGTCCATATATCCTTGTACCTCCATCTTTCACCCTTGAACAGAAACACAAATGTGATCAAAAGGTCGAGATGGGCTTGAATGTGTTGCCTTAGGATCCTAGAATTGAGCCAGCACTTGGACCACCCCAAGTGTAGGTCGGCCTGCAGGACTTGGTGGGTCTAGGAGATCATTTTCCCTCAAATGTAAGTGTACCTGCAGCCAAATACTTAGAGCACAAGTGGAACCTCTTAGTGATAAAAGATGCCTATGCTATGCCATTCTTCCACTATTTCCGGCCTATTGACGGTGTTTTCATGTGTGGATTTTATAGCTTATCCACCGTCAACAACCCGCTACACTTATCTTAAATCATCCAAGAAGTTAGTGAGGCATAAGCGATTCCTATCCAAGAACCATAGGTACTGGGCAAGTACGATGAATAAGTACTTTGACAACAACAACGAGCGCGAACTTGACAAGTGTTGACGGTCCTTAATGCTCACATTTAACCATCAATTAATCATGGAAAAGGATCCAAATGCAACCAACACCCAGACTTAGGGTTTTATCTGACAGAATTCCACGAGTTTTGGTGTTTGTCTATTTCTGCAGGGGGTTCTCAGGAAATACGGAAGAAAGGCCCACACGTCGGGATTACATAGAGATATTAACGTGCCGCGCAATTTTCTACCATCTAGAAGACTCTAGAAGCCATGGGACCGAAGCGGAAGCCGAGAGGCCTCAGGGACAGGGCGCCCACCCTAGTCCTGAGGGCGCCCGCCCACCTCTTTCCACCAATCAGGGTGAAGTTCGGGGATCATGCTCCACCGACCTAATACTTCAAGGAAAACCACACGATCAATGTCGGTTTGATCCGACGGCCTAGATTCACTTGAAGGGACTATAAAATCAGACCCCCCTGGCCCCTGGAGATCATACCTCTTCTACAGAATCAAAGCTAGGGTTTCAATTCTTCATCCAAGTAGAGAGGATCCCTCTAGTTCTTCTAGTTCTACCTCTAGTTCATCTAGATCTAGTTATAGTTCATATAGTTCTAGTTCTAGTTCCTCTAGTTCTAGTTCTAGTTAGTTCTAGTTGTAATCTAGAAAATAGGGAGAGAGAAGAGGAGAGCGGAGGAGGAGCCGGATCTGTCGGATCTTCCTCAACATTGTACTTTTGCAGAAACTGGTTCGTTCTTCATCGTTCTCCAGGTTCTTCAATTCATAACTCCTGAGTTCTCTAATTAATTTTATTTACATTCAAGTTATTTATTGGATTCCCGCTTGCATCAAGTGCTCTAGTCTTTATAACGCTAGAGTAGTAATTAATAGATTAGACGTGGTGTTTAGTCTTGCGATTACCTAGAATTGCACCCAATCCTACGGATTGTTGTGGTAGCCCTAGGGTAGTGACAGCCCTAACGGTCGACGTATTCAACCACGTTCGGATCGGTGTTTGTAGGACCGTAGTCAGACCTTCCTAGCCCCCTTCTCATCTCTTTCTGTGGTTAGTGCTCTGATGTCCCGATATAGATAATCTTGAAGTAATTCTTGATTCTTAGATCAACTAGAGAACTCTCAGGAAACTTCCTCTCTTCCCACCAAAAATAATTATATAGTTATCCTTGGGTGATCCTGGATCTTAATTAGTACACTCACGTTCTCTGTGGAAAATCGATACTCTGGAATACTGCCGGGTGAAAGCTACATCAGTATCCGTGCGCTTGCGGATTTTTCTGTTTGCGTTTAAAATACCCAACAAGCTTTCTGGCGCCGTTGCCGGGGAACGGTAGCTGTGCTAGTTTCGAACCAAGTCGCCCGTATATCCTTTTTCTTTTCCTTTTTTACCACACTCACCTTATCATTTTCACCGTACCACATGGATTTCACTCTAAGCATTAATGAGCATGGAATTTATTTCATAGCCACTTCATTTACTCCATGCTCATATGCAACATCTTCACAATCCATTGGTCTCTCCAACATCACCACATTCGAGATCTCCAACCCCCACTTCCTTTCTATTTATAAAAACATTAAAAGGGCAGTTGTCGATGCATATGTCTATATTAAATATTGCAGATCTCGTTGAGTTGATCTTGATATAGGTCAGCGTTGAAGGGGAAACCACTTCGCCGACTTAAATTAATGGTTTCCCAAGGACAAGCTAGTGTCCTAAAATAAGCACTGATCAGATCATAACATGGGCTTTTAATTATTTGCAACATTAACTTGTGTATTGAGCATATAAGGATAATTGTAAAAAAATTCCTTCGGGTATTCTTGTCACTAACCTTTCCAGGATTGGAGCAAGAAGATCGGATGAATGACAAGCACAAGGTATGTCCAACCAATCATCATACAACATTGAATTAAATTCATCCAAACTTGAATTTAGAAAAATTCAAGCTTGGGGGAGTACTTTACATAAAATCATCCTTTGCCATGTTGCTATGTTGGTTGTCCCTACCTTTGAGACATGCTCAATTTGTTAAATAGTAATCACACTACTTCATCTCCACTTGAGTAGATCTCTATAAAAGCCATCACGCTACCTTTGTTTATCCTAGTAAGTGTTAGTTTGGAAGTACTGTACATACTTCTATTGGTTTTTAAATTAAGCATGGTGCTTAGGTTAAACAGCCTTCCTTAATCTAATTAGACATAGAGTCTAGTTTGGTTATTGAACTAAAAACTGCTTGTGTAGACATTGGTATATTTTGTGGACTAACCCCTGCAAGAAAACTTTCAATATCGACCTGGGAAGTCCTGAGATAAACTCACATTGGAGACAAAGAGAGACACACATGAAGTTTAACAATTTACACAAGGAAGGCATAGCTCACAAGAGATGATCCATGGAGGTGCCACAAACACGATGCACAACCGCTAAGAGAGGAAAGCTTCCATAATTTGATACTGTACCATCACTCTTCAAGTAAGGTAACATCTTAAGGTACTTGACTATCACTTCTATAAGTTTCTCCTTATTTCTGGCGTTCACATGAATAAAAGAGACAAACATGTATGATTTACAACTCTAGATTAACCAACCCAATAGATTCAACATGTTTAGTCCTTCCACCTTTGTGATCCCACACTCCTAATCTTTGGAAGATATATTTTATAAAAAACAACATAAATATAGATAGATTATCTTTCCATTAGGTTGAGCGATTTGATCTGACAAATGTTTTAAGTGCTACACTCATGATCTTATTATCCATCAACTGTGTCTTGCTCACTATGCTTAAGGATAGAGAAGAGCAAATACACTTTTGGTTCTGTTGGTGTTTTCAACCAACAGGGCCCATGCACTTGATCTCTGCCTTGTCTCTATGAGCAGGTACATTTCGAGCAAAATATGAAGGACTTTTATAAATCCCAGACTCCACCAAGTGAAGAACCTAGATCTACGAGCACAAACACACTGGAGATATTGGACACTCAGGCAATCACTGTCCTGAGATGCTTGAGGACGTAACTACTGGAGTAACCCCATTTTGGAAGTAATTACTGACCTTCTGCCGGTCAAGAGAGGCGATCCAGGACACACCGTCATCCCAATCTCCATCGGCATGGTGAACTTCCCAGAAGCACTCTGCGACTTTGCCTCCAGTATCAACATCATGCCCAGGTTTCCCAAAGGAAATATTGAAGAACCTCCGCGTCCGAGTTGGTACCTTGTACGCTCCAGCAGACTTCATGGTGATAGAGACTGGTACTGATGAGAGGGCACCCATCATCCTAGGGAGGCCATTCCTAAACACCTCGGGAGCTGTCATCTACGCTAGTGCTGCCAAGATCAGTTTCTACATCAAAGGGAGAAATGAGACATTTTCCTTCAAGAACAAGACTACACAAATCTCAGAGCATTCCCGACATGAACCAAGGAAGAGGACCAACAGGAGGAACAGAAACAAGCAAGTGTGGACCGAGTCAGCTAAGATGGTCACTGCAGCTCAAGGAGGTCAAGATCGTCAACTCAAGTCACCTTTCTTGATCAAGAAGGACGACCCTGGTGTCCCAAGAATCGAGTGCACAATCAACGGATATTCTTTTCAGAAGACACTCTACGACACCGGATCTAACGTCAACATAATGGCCGTAGTCACTTATCAGCTCCTGCATGGAACCATGTCCCTACAACCAACATACATTCAGCTCCAGATGATTTTAAGGTTATTGACATGAGAGAAGACGAATTCGATCTACCCGTCATCCTTGGAAGACCGTTCCTCAGCACCGTTAAAGCAATCATCTATATTGGAACTGGAGAAGTCCGCATGCATTTCCCCTCCGAGAAGGTACGCCGCTATTTTACTAACCCTAACTATGTAGTTGAAGACTCTAAGCAGGTCAGGACAAGAAGAAGACGACGCAACCGTAACCAGAGGAGGAAAATCGTTAAGAACGGATGGGCAGACTATGAAAGAGAAGTCGTAAGGTCTGAAGACATACAGCTTGAACAGAACTGTCCTGAGGAGACCGTAGCACCGAGTCAGGTGTGGAGAGAGAAGATAGTTATACATGAAGAGCAAGCGCCACCGGAACCACCGACTACGCCATCCAGCGAATCCCAAGACAATTGAGAAAACGAAGACTCCCGTTCGGAAGACTTAAAAACACCGAACGCCTTGCCAAGAGGTAAACTTGGTAGTTATCCTTTTCCTTTCAATTATTTAAAATAGTTTGCTTAGTTAATTAGGTTCATATCATCTTAAAAAGAAAATAAACATGTTAAAAATAGTAAGCCCCATGTGAGTATGCTCATGGCATAAAATCCATAAGTACATTCACTGTGGTGGCATAAAAACAAAATAAATATATTGCTGTCCTATAAAAATAAAAATATAAAAATAAATTTATGATCCTACCAAAGAGTGTAACATTTATTGAGGAGGCTCAACATGATAAAGTCTAGATATTTATGCTAACACTTAACTAGTTCCACAAAGCTTTGTTGTCTATTTGAGCTCCACAGAATTCAAGGATCAAAGAAGACTAGCAGACGGAGGACATCATAATCGTTGTCAGGGTGCTGCCGACATTCAAATACACCCCCACCACCTGCTAGCTACATCAGAAAAAATTACGTCAAAATCCAGCTTGGGGGAGAGCACCCCCATTTATCCAGCTAAGTATTCTACTCACGTTTATACTTTACTCTAATAATAAAATGATGCATAATCACAAAAACCCAAATAAAGATTTTGTGCTTATATATATCTTTGCTTAGTTTGCTAAATAAATAAATAAATAAAGTCTACTATGAACCATCATGATAAGCTCTCACATAGAAATGATGAATAGATGCTCTGCCATGACTAGTTCTCAAAATTGAAATCTCTCTCTCAAGATTAGGCCTGGCTGTTATTAATTTGCTCTAAATCTGAACTTGTGGGGAGAGTACTTGATCTAAAGTCTAAGTCGTTAACGGATATGATATGGGAAGGTTGAGTTGCTGTTTATCTGTTCCTAGAGATGCTAGAATTCTGGAGAATTTTATCTTTGAAAATATTTAAAATGTTGCATGATGAGTTCTTGTATGATGAGAGTTTAAATTCCTACCACAGCCATATATACATGCTTGCTAGACTATGAACCACACATTTATTTTACTACTTATGAGCATTGAGTGTGGTCAAGCTGTGTAGACCCTTAGGAGCTTGTCATGTGGTTAAATCAAGATTCACTTGCACGTTCACTCACACATGCTGCTTCTACTCCGGAAGTATGCATCCACATATATCCATCCATTTCCATTTCCAGAACCACCCGAAAATATTCTACTCCTAATCCGGGAGAGAATAGCAAAAAAATATTCCTGTTTTTCCCCTGTGAAATAAATGCTCAAGTTATCTTGTTACTACCACTTGCTATATTATCTCATGAGATGAGTGCTCTAAAAAAAAGGGAGAAGAAAAAAAGATACGAGGAAATAAAAAGGGGCAAGTGCCCGGAACCTCGAAAGAAAAGAAAAAGTGAGACGAGAGGTAAAAATGGACAAGTGTCCGACAGTAGAATTAGGGGTACAACATACCCACCTGAGAGAAAAGAAAAAGAAAATATAGAGCATCTCATTCTCCTCAAAAAGTTTCAAAAGAGCAAGAAAGATATGTATCCCCTCAAAAGAGCAAAAGTAGAATTAGACTTTCACCATTGTTATCACCGATCATTACCATGCACCATTCATTCGCCACACATGCACATCTTGATTTGACTTATTGACTTGTTCTTCTGGATCCATGGTTTGACTATACAATAAATGTCTTGTAAGTATGTATTAGCTGTCTCCCACCTATGAGCTCCAGATATCAAAACCTTATTAGAGTAGGGTGAGAGAGAAGGCAATGCCACTATGCCCCATACCAAAAATACTACATACTTTGAGAGAAGGCATATACCATTACTGCCTTGGTAAGGATCCAGAAATACCACAAAAGAGAGACTAGAGAGAGTCATACAAGGAATCTCTGAGTTTTATTTGAAAATCTGCAAAAACTCCAGAGCTATAGTTAATCGAAGAACAAGAGACATGGTGCTTGACTAGACTGTTCTATCTTTTAACTACTCAAGACAGAAGTGACGGTTACAAGTCCCATGGTGAAAGGTAAATGAGTAAGTTTTAAGTCTTAACAGTTTACTCTAACCAGAGATGAGATCTTGTTTAAACGCATGTGTATCTTTAAGTTATGAAACCACTGCAGAAACTCTTGAGTTCATCTTTGCTCAGGGACGAGCAAAGGTTAAGATTGGGGGAGCTTGTTGACGGTCCTTAATGCTCACATTTAACCATCAATTAATCATGGAAAAGGATCCAAATGCAACCAACACCCAGACTTAGGGTTTTATCTGACAGAATTCCACGAGTTTTGGTGTTTGTCTATTTCTGCAGGGGGTTATCAGGAAATACGGAAGAAAGGCCCACACGTCGGGATTACATAGAGATATTAATGTGCCACGCAATTTTCTACCATCCAGAAGACTCCAGAAGCCACGGGACCGAAGCAGAAGTCGAGAGGCCTCAGGGACAGGGCGCCCGCCCTAGTCCTGAGGGCGCCCGCCCACCTCTTTCCACCAATCAGGGTGAAGTTCGGGGATCATGCTCCACCGACCTAATACTTCAAGGAAAACCACACGATCAATGTCGGTTTGATCCGACGGCCCAGATTCACTTGAAGGGACTATAAAACTAGACCCCCCTGGCCCCTAGAGATCATACCTCTTCTACAGAATCAAAGCTAGGGTTTCAATTCTTCATCCAAGTAGAGAGAATCCCTCTAGTTCTTCTAGTTCTACCTCTAGTTCATCTAGATCTAGTTCTAGTTCTAGTTCCTCTAGTTCTAGTTCTAGTTGTAATCTAGAAAATAGGGAGAGAGAAGAGGAGAGCGGAGGAGGAGCCGGATCTGTCGGATCTTCCTCAACATTGTACTTTTGCAGCAACTGGTTCGTTCTTCATCGTTCTCCAGGTTCTTCAATTCATAACTCCTGAGTTCTCTAATTACTTTTATTTACATTCAAGTTATTTATTGGATTCCCGCTTGCATCAAGTGCTCTAGTCTTTATAACGCTAGAGTAGTAATTAATAGATTAGACGTGGTGTTTAGTCTTGCGATTACCTGGAATTGCACCCAATCCTACGGATTGTTGTGGTAGCCCTAGGGTAGTGACAGCCCTAACGGTCGACGTATTCCACCACGTTCGGATCGGTGTTTGTAGGACTATAGTCAGACCTTCCTAGCCCACTTCTCATCACTTTCTGTGGTTAGTGCTCTGATGTCCCGATATAGATAATCTTGAAGTAATTCTTGATTCTTAGATCAACTAGAGAACTCTTAGGAAACTTCCTCTCTTCCCACCAAAAATAATTATATAGTTATTCTTGGGTGATCCTGGATCTTAATTAGTACACTCACGTTCTCTGTGGAAAATCGATACTCTGGAATACTCCCGGGTGAAAGCTACATCGGTATCCGTGCGCTTGCGGATTTTTCTGTTTGCGTTTAAAATACCCAACAACAAGGCAGAAAGAACAAAGTATTGGCAAAAGGTGTTTGAAATGGTGAATGGTATAGAAATTGAGTTCAGGAAGAAGAAGAAGAAAGAGAAAGTCGTTACCACATCAAGGAAGAATAGGAAATGAGATAAGTTAGAGGGTGGACCACCTGTTGCCCCAATCCTTTTCAAGAAGCAGTCGTATGTCTTCAAGTACCTCTCGTATTGGAATGAGCTAGAAATGCCTCATGCCATCGACTGCATGCACCTGGAGAAGAATGTCTTCAAAAGCACCATTGGCACTCTGTTAGACATCAAGACTAAGACAAAGGATGGTCTGAAATCACGGATGGAAGTTGTGAACGAGAACATCACGACTGAAATTCACCCAACACAGTCACCACAGAGCGGCAAAGTGGAAATTCCAGTTGCAAGCTACAACCTCACGAAAGATGAGAAGAGGGCTGTGTGCCAATGGCTTAGGAGCGTCAAGGAGCCGACTGGTTTCTCTTCAAACATCAAGAGCTTGGTCTCCATGAAAGATCTTACACTAACTAGCTTCAACGCACATGACTGTCATGTCATGCTCACAGTGTTCCTTCCCATTGTGATCAGGGCTATCGGTCCAGAGTATGTGAAGAAGGTCATCACATGCCTTGGTTACTTCTTTAACATCCTCACACAAAAGGTGATCGATGAAGCAGAGCTGCCTGACCTAAAACAGTTCATCGCAGAGACTCTTTGCCAGCTCGAGATATGCTTCCCACCATCTTTCTTTGATATTATGACACACCTGATGATGCACATGGTTGATCAGATACAAGAGCTAGGCCCTGTGTACCTACACCAGATGTGGACGTACGAGTGGTTCATGTCAACCCTCAATAGATATGTCCTTAAACATGCCTACCCAAAGAGCTCTATGGTCGAGGCATACACAACCAATGAGGCTATTAACTGTTGCACCAAGTATATCCAGGATGGAAGGGCTATTGGCCTACCTGTCCCTCAGCATGAAGGCAGAACAACAGGAATTGGTTGCATGGGGAGGAAAGTACGCACCGATTTCCTGTACGAAATGGTGAAAGAAGCTCATCACAATGTCCTTAATCAGCTAGTGGTTATGGAATCATTCGTTGACAAGCATCTGGGGGAGATTCATGACACTTGTGGTGGGCAACGCACGGAGGCTGGGTCCAAAAGCAACACAAGGCCAATTTCACAGTGTGGATCAAAGAGCTACAGGACATACTGCATGGGGACTCTGATGAAGCAAGGCTTGCATCTGGCCCATCAACACAAATCACAACATGGCAAGGGTATGACATCAATGGATACAAATTCCACACAAAGGAGAAGGACAAGAATAGCATGACGCAAAATAGTGGGGTTCGATATGAGGGCATCGACGACTCAACGGGGCTAACCAGGACATACTTTTTGCAGATTGAAGACATATGGGAACTTGACTATGGTGGTGAACTACACTTAGCTGTCTTCCGGTGCCAGTGGGTCAAACCAAAGGGGGTTCTTGTTGATGAATATGAGCTAACCAATGTGGAGCTCCAAAGTGTCGGCTATAAAGATGATCAATGGGTACTAGCAAGTCATTGTGCGCAAGTTGCCTACTTTCTGAAGCCCAAAGACAGCAAAAAACATGTGTTTGTGTCTGGGAAGCAGTGGATTGTGGGTGCAGATGGAGTCCAGATCCCCGAAGAATACAACAACTATGCAGAGCTATCGCTCTTTACCGATCATCCATGGAAGATAAAGTTCATTGAGGCCCGCTACAATAAGAGCAAGATGATGCCCTGGTTCCGCCGTGATGGTGAGAGGAAGACCGTCATAGGATCACTTGCAACAAAATGATATATATGCTCATATGTAATAATGTACTCCTTATTGATGAACAAGCACTTATGTAACTATCTATTATAGTAATGGAACTACTACTACTACTACTACTACTACTACTACTACTACTACTACTACTACTACTACTACTACTATCCTACTAGTTACTACTACTCCTAACTACCATTCTTACTAGCTACTCTACTGCTTACTACTACTACTACTACTACTACTACTTACTACCTACTTACTACTACTACTCTACTACATTTACTGTGGCGGGCATCCTAAAGAAACCGCCACAGTGCATTTACCATGGCGGTCCTTATAACGCGCCCACCACGGTTAATATTTACCGTGGCGGGCACTCTTAGCCGCCCGCCACGGTTAATCATCCCCTCTATAAGCAGCCCTCATCCCCGCCACGGCCAAGTTTTTCAGTCGTCTCACACTTGACCTCGAAGGGCTGCCCAAATTCTTGACCGCCACCGCGCGCCGCCGCCACCGCCACCGTCGTCGGGAGCCTCCTCCGCCCCCGCCATCGGCAACGAGCCCACGTGACATCGGAGCCTCCTCGACCCCTGCACCAGCTCTGTCACGGTGGAACCCTAGATTCTCCCCCGGCTCGTCTTTGCACCCGGTCTTCTTTGGCATCTCCCCCAACTTGTCTTCTTCCCTTGGCTCTTCACCCCAGCTCATCTCCTCCGCAAGTCTTTCTCGGCTTCTCCCCCGACTCGTCTTCTTCCCCGGCTCCATCGTGCAAGGTACACCGGCTGTGTTGTTCTTCGCTCCCTAGTGGTTGTTTTGATTCAATGCTGCCTATGTTGTTCTTCCCTGTTGTTTTGATTCAATGCTGCCAGTGATGTTTTTTAAAAATTTTAAGTAATATTCCAATGGCACTGCCTATGATGCCAATTACATAGTTAACTGAGCACTGTGCGAACACTTGGATAAATTGGGGCCAATTTGAAATGAGTTGAGATGAATTTTTTATTCTACTCCTAACTACTACTGTTATTCTACTCGTAACCCTTGCTTTAGCATCAATGGCACATTTGATGTACATGTGGTTTCTTAAGAAATCACTTGTGGAAGTCCTTTTGTTGTACATGTGGTTTCTTAAGAATTCGACCATGTAAATGTGTCGCATATCAATGGCAGATTTGATAAACTACTTCTGAAAAATATTGTCCTTTACATAAGGAACCCCTGGCTCTACCTAGCCTATGATGTATTTCTAAAGGACGTATCTACCTGTGAAAATCAACATAAAAATACATGTGTGATGTATTTCAGATAGGGCTCAAGTTCTAGATCATTAGTGGCAGTCCAAAATTTGTAGGATTTGGTCACTATGGCAGAACCTAGAAGATTATAAACCAACAAACTTCTTTGTTATAAGTTAGAAGGATATCACACTATTGTCAAGCCATAGTTTAGATTATTGATTATGCATAGGCTATGTTTGGTTCAGGATCTAGAAAGTGATTTTGCTGCGAAAAGCAGAATGTCAAGCAAATTGGTAGAGTTAGAGCTACTTCTCTAGAAGCGGCTGGTTCATGTAGTATAATTTTCATAGCACCTTGACCCTACTTTTGGCTTTCAGAATGTGCTTCTACAAATGGGTGCCAATAGACAGATGTCTTTCTTTTGAAAATCCTGAACGTCACACTATTGCTGTTGGTTGGGACATACATAATTATATATATTGAAACCTAATAAGAGCTTCCAGTATAGACTTTCACTGAAATTAATATGTATAATATATCATTAAAGCAAGCAACCTGCATGCCCTTAAGAAATAACATATGCATTGCACAAGCTGTAAGGTTTAGTAGTCCTACTTGAATTTGTTCCATCCATTAAAAATTTTACCATGAAGTATGTGCTGATGCTAAAGCAAGGATGCTAGAATGCCCAGTTCCATCCTTTAAATTTTTTTACCATGAAGTATGCTGATGCTAAAGCAAGGGTTAGGACTAGAATGCCAAGTTCCATCCATTAAACTCTACTGCTTACTACTCCTACTACCTACTCTACTGCTTACTACTACTACTACTTACTGCCCACTTACTCCTACTACTTACTACTACTCTCTTCTACTGTTATTCTCTACTACCCTACCCACCATGGTTAAGTTTCATGTAATATGCTTTGATTCATTTTGAGCTTAATTTGTGGCATGTGCAACGATGAATTGTTGAAAAGTTTAAAAATGTGCTGAGGTAGTGGCATTTGTTATGATGTGAATCTTTTTCTACTGAGGCAGCAGCTATGATGATCAAATGCCTCCTTATTAATGGTAATAACCTCCTAATTTAGGATGGATTGTATTCAAGCAACCAGTTTAGAAGCATGATGACAATGGGGCGAATCTGAGCCAACTATGTACACGATTTTGCTCCAATTTTTAAATTTTGTACTTTTTTCTAGGACAACTATGTAATTTTCTTGTTCACTTTTGTACTTTTCTTCACTTTTTGTATACAAACAACGAACATAAATGAAAAAAAAGATGTAAACTTGTTGTCAAATGAATATATACTTTATTGATTCTTTTATATATTCTGAGATGAATTTGGCATTGTTCGTGTTTATATTACTATGAATGTTCCATATAACTATATCTTCTTCATAGCTACCAATGTCGATGGAGGAGGCACTTCAAAATTGGCGTGAGCCTACTCCTAATGAGAGCGATGATAATGGCTCGTCATCAGACACCTTGTATTACGAGAGCGAGCAACTAACACTGAGGCCACAAAAGAGACCTCGTGGAGAGGATGATGATGATCCAGACTTTGATGCGACGGCCGAGAAACGAGCTCCTCGCATGGAGAGATGTGTTGCATCGGTAGATGATTCTATATCACGATGTCTCAATGTAAGTTTATAATGCACCCATTGTTAATTGACAACGTTCAGGGGCCTCTCATTTAAGTATGTAACTAATGCAAGGTCTTCTCCTTGAAAGGCATCGATCGTGCCTCGTTCCTTGGATTACCCCAATGAAGGAGATGAACAAGTTGCGGATACACCAAATAGGGACAAAGCACCCACTACCTCCACAGGCACTTCATCAACTAGTACCAATGACTGGTCCAACTTGAAGAGGGGACAACATGGGAGGCACCAGGTTAGGAAGAAAAAAGTGTTTACGATACACCAGATAGGGCCAAAAGGAGAGCCTTGTCGCCAAAAACCATCATCGGCACCTTCAGCAACTAGTGTTCGTGTATAGTTAGGGAGAAGGTGCCTATCACATATAGTGATTGGAGGAAAGTCCCCAAAGACATCAAGAATACAGTGTGGGGAGAGGTCAAGAGGCGGTTCACGTATCCAGCGCAAGGTTATGATGAAGAAAAGTGCCAGAGCCATGCACTATTTATCGCAGGCAAAGCACATCATAACTTTAGGTCTATGCTCAATCGAGACTACGTCCAGAAAGGAAGGACACCATTCGAAGACTACAACTTCATCTTAGATAATGTCTGGGAAGAGTTCGTCACAAAGATGTTAAGCGAAGATGCAAAGTCCAGAGCGAGAAGTTCAAAGAGCTCGCTAAGAGGAACAAGGTAGCCCACCACCTAGGCATGATAGGCTACGCCGGCAAGGCAGAGTAGTGGTAGCGGGAAGAAAGGGAGGCAGCTGAGGCTGGGCAGTCGAATCCATTAATGGATATCGATGAGAGGTCACGTCACATCCTAAAAGAACGACAGCCAAAAAAACTAAAGGAGAGTAGGACCAAGTACAATGACCCGAAAATCAAGGAGGTGGAGAAGAGGATCTTTCAGGTCACTGCAGCCGAGAAGAGTGGATCGTTCAAACCTCGGTGAGATAGGGACGTACAAACTGAGGCACTAGGAAACCCCGAGCATCGCGGCCACGTACGTGGGACTTCCTTAAGGAAAAGTTGGAAGGATGTGGAGTCTTGGTAAACCCAGGGTAGCTCTTATCGCTCGAGGCAGAGGTATAAGGAAGAGCTCATCTAGAAAGGCAAGGATGATGCATTGAAGGAAATGATCATGGGGAAGATACAAGACGCTTTCACGAGCACCGACCCTAAGATGGTGCAGTTGACGATGCAGATGTGTTGAACTGGCTAGTGTGCTGCTGCTACTGTGTCAACCCACCATATAAGGGCAGATTGTCCCAAGGCCTGGACAACATCGAAGGTACCCAGTCAATGACATCATCGAACAAACAATTTGCATGCTCTAGATGCCCTTTGGTAGGAGTGGGAGGAAGAAGGAGGTGGCCCAAGGTGTGGTACTACCGCCCGACAACGACACCAGATATGATGGCAAAGCCCATCCCACCTGACTATGCTAAGGTGGTTGTGGCATGGACAAACACAGAGTTTGAGGAGGATGAACTTGACATTCCCATGGAAGATGGAATCAGGTTCATCGGTGGAACTATCGGCTCGTGCGTGCTATGGAACAAGAGTGATATCTTGTTGGAAATGCCGACGCCAGCCTCCCAGCCCTCACAACCATCATCGTCCCCTGTGGCTAGCCCAAGTGATCACAACAAAGGTGGTGGTGATGACAATGGCGGTGATGACAACAATAATGCTTCTGGCCCAAGCAACACTCCTCAAAGAAGACTGACTCTTGACAACTTCAATATATAGGAAGGAATAGGGGCAACACAGAGTGAAGTGACACCACCACCTACAAGTGGATCGAACCAAGGCTCAAACCAATGTCCTCCTCCTCCTCCAAGGAAGCCTGAAGATCAGGCCATACCACCGAACCATACCAAGTCGAGTTGGGTGGCCTATCAAATAGCCAACAAGCACCCATACTCAACTACATTTGAAAGGTATGGTACTAGCATGCATCGTCAATATATAATTCATTTTAAGATGTTCTCTGCCTTTTCCACTCCCTAACATGTCAAGCCCTAGTGTTGTAGGCCGAAAACACCTTCGCCCTTTTGGCCCCGGTCGGATGATTGCCCCGAGAACTATGTGCATGGGAAGTTTATGTTGACCTTGGGCGACCTCCTTGAAGAGAAGTGGGAGGTAAGGAGGTTCCATTTGTGGTACATGGAAACCACAAAATTGGGCCTACACAACGTTGTCATCGACATCCCGGCTTAGTACTTCCACATGCCCACGGACGGTGTAGTCATTGTAGATTTCCATGACATGCATAGACTACTACGGCGAAAGGACCTCGACGTGTCCCAAGTCACCATATTTGCCTTGTAAGTTATTTACATCTTTGATAGAACCTGATCATTGCTATGGGAACTTTAACACTCAAACTAATAATGCCATGATTACTTCTTGCAGGATGCAAGCCTACGTAAGCAAAGAGTTAAACAAGGGTATTATCTACCTATCTTCGATCTTCTTACAGAGAAAACAATTGCGGGTTACGATATTCCCGATACTCATGAAGACTTGGTGAACTTAAATGCGAAAGAGAGAGTGAAATATAGGAAAGATCTACTCATTGAATATAGGTATCGGGCGGGAATGTATATCTATGAGGCCATGAAGAAGGTCCAAGGAGATGGATGCATCATGGCCGCCCACCAGTTCGGGTAAGAACAAAAGATACTATGATCATATATATTGTAACTAAGACCATGACCTCTCATATTTGACCACTTGAAATCTGTATCATCTGAATGGTGCAGTCATGGCATCATGGGTCACTAGATAGCATTTATAATCTATCCTCAAGATGGAAGGGCCTGCATATTAGACTCCTTACAGGGAACAAACAAAGCAGGGTACAAGTACTTTGAAAGCGTGTTGAGATAGTAAGTGATAGAACTTATTCTTATTCATTTACAGTTAACATATAAACGTCTTCAAATTGTCGTTGACACTAGTATTTTTTGGTGCAGTGCTTATAAGAAGTATGTGGAGGATCCTGAGTGCTATGATCGGAGATCTGAAAAGTCGAAGATCAAGAATGGCAAAAAACTAAAAATTAAGCGTGATTTCTCGGTAAGTAGCAATACTAATAATATACTACTACTACACTACTACTACAACCACTACTACTACAACCACTACTACTACACTACTACTACTTTTACAATACTATACTCACTACTAGTTGTATCGTGTAGTGCACCAAACAACCCTATGGCTCAGTTTCATGTGGATTCTATGTTTGTGAGTATCTGAGGACGAGCAACAGATATAGCAGTAGTTGGCGACAACTTAAGAAAGCACAAGGTTGGTGGGAAAAGGAGAAGGTCGACCCTCAGTTCAGACAAACTGTAGCAGATATATGTAACCGAGGCCGCACATGAAGGTCAAACATTCTTCAACAAGGAAGGTGACTTAGCTCTAGATCCAAAGTTTGAGAGAATCAGAAACAGGAGCGACAAGGAAAAATGGTTACAAATGAAAGATTATTTGTTGTCCTCCTTAGATGATATGTAGAACCATGTATGCACGAATGATGTGAATGATATGTGTTTATAAAAAACAATGATGTGATCACTAATATTAACGTTGGTTGTTTTAAATTAACATGCATGAATGTATATATATATATATGTCATCTATTTGTTGCTATTAATATTATCAAAATTTTGCTCAAAAAATAACATTAGCAACATTGAAATCTAAATTTGAAATAGGTTTTGAATCCGAATTCAAAATAGTTTTTTTAAATGTGGAACAAACATTAACAGAGTCGGGCAAGTAGAAACAACCGCCTACATTAAAACTTTAATAGAGGCGGGCAACATAAGACAACCGCCACGGTTAAAGACTTAACTGTGGCGGCCTGCGTAAGGCAACCGCCACGGTTAATGCGTATTTACCGTGGCGGTTGTCTTATGTAGCCCGCCATGGTTAATAGTTTAATCGTGACGGTTTAAAAACCATCTCGGTTAAGCCATGATTAACTGTGACCTTATGTCCGTGGCGGTTGTAAAAACCGCTACGGTAAATGCAAAATGCCCGCCACGGTTAAGTTTTTCTGTAGTAGTGGCATGTGCCGTAAGATTCGATGTGATGGATAATCTTGAAAAGTTTTTAGTTTTGGAGTGAACTAAACAAGGCCTAAGAACAACAAGGTGTGGTTCTGCTCGTCCCTTTCAAAATACCTGCAACTTTGCTCTGCGCTTTTCTAGCTTTTGAGATCAAGGTGTTTGTTTTGTTGGGTAGTAAGGCCTTGTTTACTTCCAACCAAGGTGTTTGTTTTGTTGGGTAGTAAGGCCTTGTTTACTTCCAACCCAAAATCTAAATTTTTTTTAAGATTTCTTGTCACATCAAATCTTTAAACGCATACATGGAGTATTAAATATAGATGAAAATAAAAACTAATTGCACCGTTTGGTCCAAATTTACGAGACGAATCTTTTAAGCCTAATTAGTTTATGATTTGACAATAATTACCATAAACAAACGAATGTGTTACAGTGTAGTAAAATTTTTCCCTTCAGAAACTAAACACAGCCTAAGTGGGGTTCCTGTGATCGATTTTTGAATCTTCTTCAAAACTGCTCTTTACTGCTTCAGTTATGATCGTGGAAGGCCATGTTTAGATCCAAAAAATATTTAGATTTTTATATTGTAGCATTTTTATTTTTATTTGACAAACATTGTCCAATCATAGAGCAACTAGCCTTAAAAGGTTCGTCTCACGATCACAGATAAATTGTACAATTAGTTTTATTTTCATATATATTTAATACTTCATGCATGTGCCGTAAGATTTGATGTGACGGGAAATCTTGAAAAGTTTTTGGTTTTTGGGCTGAACTAAACAAAGCCTAAATTGTCACAAAATCAGGATATCTCCAAGCAAAGAAAACAACAACGAATGTAGTGGCATGGGTAAACACATGATTGCACATTCGGATGAGAAAGAAGAAAATAAAATTGAAATGTGAAGTAATTTCAATTTAAACTTGTTTGCATTAGGCAGTATGAATTGTTTGCATTAGGCGGTATCAAGAGTTCTTCTGCTTGTGATTATATATGATTCTTACTTATAAATATTTTTCTAACTTAGACATACCGAGCAGACGCCGCATCTATCAGTATTGTGTCCACCACGCCTGCGCCCACGCACTTTGACGAGGGGACAACAAAGCCACGCGGTGCCTGGGCCGACGATGGCCCGCTTGGCCTGCCGCCGTCATGACGATCGTGCCAGCGCGCCGTTGCTAGCTTGCAGGTACAACAACCTGATCAAAGTTTTGTTTTCAGTTTATTATGTCAGTATAGGATAATGTGGAATCCCCCCTCCCTCTCTGTGGATTGCAATGTTTTTTTTCCTTAATAAATTGCTTGGTTGGCTTTCATTTGTTCTTAACCAAAAGAAGAAAATTAATAATTCTAAAAAGGAGATGTAGAGTTCCAATACGCCAATGTCTAGTCAAGTTAATTTTCGTCTTTTTTTCTCAGAGTTTATTACTGATGATATTCGATGTTATAAAATTCATGTTTAGCTATTCCAGCATGCTATTTATACTGTACAAGAGATCTTTAGCTATTAGTCCTCATGTCTTTAATTGATGTGCATGTTGCATCTTCGGCTCTTCCTGCATTCTAGACGTCCCTTGCTGTCCATCACTACTGCTAGCTAAAAATTCTCACTGATATTTGGCAATGTCTATGCCCAAAGATACACGCAATGCGTTAAGCGATATCACGAACATCGTAGGTATACTTTTAATATATGTGTACAACACCTTGGGGTGTTTTTCTAACCTTCTGTTATACTACTCAAATGCCACTTTAGACGACGCTAAGCGGAGGAGGAAAGAAAGAAGAGAGCAGCAGCCAATTCGTCGAGCTGAGATGTCCAGCGAACAAAGAGAAGAGATCAATAGAAAAAAGCATGAATACATGCATAACTACCAAGCAGAGAAGAAGGCTACATCCCAAAATAGTGGGTCCAAAGCACACAACAATACACAATTTTTTTATGTCCCAAAAAAATTAGATAAATTTTAGAAGATAATAGAGAGTTGGATCATGATTGCTTCAACATGGCTATTAGGATGGCTGCGTCAAATGAATCCTTGCTATCGAAGAAACAAAAATACCACTTCTTGGACCTCTAGTTTGTTGTCAGCTCATCTGTTTTAATTGTATAATTCATAAAAAATTATAAATTTTTCAAACTGGAAAGTCCATAACTCAGTTTGGACGAGATCCGCGATGTTGTGACAAGCTAGACAACAAGAAACTTGCAAAAGTACTTCAGTGCTGGTCTAATATGGAGTACAAAATTAAAGATTGTAGCAATTTAAGGTATGTTCAGTGTACTCCTTTAAAAACTTATTATATTTTATTTATCACTTATAGTTTGTGTGTTTGTTTTTAGATTCTACTACCATATTATTGAGATGGGCTATACACTTTATTCATCATGAACATGCAAAACAAAACTGTGCACATTATGGACCCACTTCTAGATGAAGTATATTTCAAGGGTTATGATGAGAGCATGTTATATATACTTACATTTCACACTATTGCTAAAAGGTTCCATCTCGCCATGAAACTGACAAATTGTAAGTGGAACCATAATATTTATAACGGGAAGCAAAGATTCCCTACATGTGTTACAAAAGTTTCATCAAATAAAAACTGGTAATCACTTGGAATATGTTTCATCTTTATTATCACAAAATAGTCATTTGATTTATATACAATAAGTAAACAAATGCTCTTCTCCAGGAGATTGGGAGGCTTCCTTGTATACAATTTCATGATGTCATGGGATGGCGTAAGAGTACCACCGATCAACACTGTAAGTATATATATTCTTCAACTATAGTCCATACACTACATAGGAAATTAATAACTTAGCTTACTACTATCTGCCATGGGAGCTAACAACTACACTGAGGATGGAATTCTTGGCAGACATTTTGAAGAGTCGTTCAATGAATATCTTGACAACTTCCCCTGAAAATCTCCAAGTTATGATTAAGGATATCATCAGTGAGAAAAAAGACAAAAATTAACTTTAGTATGGCGTATAGGAACTCAACATCTATTTTTTACAATTATTAATCGTTTCTCTTCTTTTGATTACGAATAACTGAAACCCAACCAAGCAATTTATTAAGAAAAAACATGTAATCCACGGAGAGGTAAATATAATTGTGTAAATGTTAAACTATGAAACATACTCAGATGACCGTAGCGTTAGCACGGCATTATACTAGTGGTCTGAAGGGCAAAAGAGTTTATAGTAGTGGTACATGTGAAATCTCAACTTTTTAATGACTTATAGATAATTACTAACTTTTAGGTCTTCTACAACTAAAAAGAATAAAAGTAAGACTATTTCATCGTGCAACTTTTTTTGTTCCGTCCGTCCGCCCGCTAGTCCGTCCGTCCGTCCGCCAGACCGTCCGTTGTGCGCCTCTCTCCCTAAAAATGCCACAATATGTGTGCAGTCCCCGATATGTCTCTCACAAAATGTCATCTTTTGTGGACCCACATGAAGGGTAATCGATTTTATACCACTCAACAAATAAAGAAACATATCAGGGAGAGAAGCCCCGATCGTTTCTCCCTTCCCCGTAGATACCCCGACGCCTGAAAAGGAAACCAATCTCAATCAATTTCTGGATTCCACTCAGTCGCCCTCGGCGTTGTGTGCCCCTTGCCAGCCGACCACGTGATCCACACCGAGTTCCTCCTCCAAGAACCCCACACATTCTCTCTTTTGAGAGGTTAATTATTAGCTACAAGTCTAGAACACCTAATTTTCTCCATGATTGAATATGTGCGTAGGTTCGGATCTAGAGTCGCTGCGGTGGTTCACGCAGGCGGAGATGATGCATGGGTGGTGGGCAATGCTGGCGGCGGCGGGCATCCTGATCCCGGACCTGCTGGTGCGGTGTGGCTTCATCAACACCGGCTACTTGTGGTTCGACGCCGGGTCCCGCGAGTACTTCGTGGACCCATGGACGCTCTTCGTCTTGCAGATGGCGCTAGTGGGGTGGGCAGAGAGCCGGCGGTGTGCAGACTTCCTCAGGCGCAGCTGCGTTGACATTGAGCCATGCTTCGCAAACCGCAAGAACCCCGTCCTTGACATCGGGTACCCCGGTGGCGTCTGGTTCGATTGGCCCAACTGGGGCTGGCATGGTGTTGCGCTGTCGCACCCGGTTTTCCAAAGAATACCAGGCGCTAACTATATGTGTGCCCAGGATGTCCACACAACACATATAGTGACAAATATGGAGAATATCAAGAACAATGCTTTATTACATATTGAAACATAGTTACAACAAGGCTTACATCTATTACAAAACATAGCGGAAACTATTCCTTAATCTTTACTTTGGGTCTCCATACTCCACAGGGACGGTTGACTGGGGGCACACTCGCCTAGTACTCCTGGAATGTCTTAGGGAACTCCTTCTTTGATTCACCATCTGGTACCCATCCGGGATTTTTGATTGTTGAATGTAAAGCAAGTGTGAGCGCACCATACTCAACAAGTATAACATGAGGGGATGCAAGGCTCAAAAGGCTTGACTTGGTTTGACTGCGATAAGCATTTTTAGTTAGTCATATTTTATTATTAGACCGATATTTCTAGGTCATGCTTAAGCTCCCAAGGTGAGAAGTATAATTAACATCAACATTACTCATCACCCAACCCATCCATAGAACCATCTATCTCGAAAAGGATCCAGGCCGCTCGTGTCCGTGAGCACGGCTGATATATCAGTTTTTATAACTCTGCAGATTATGTACATCTTTACCCATGAGTCATGATTGCCCTTTGCCCGAGGGGGCCAACCTCTTGACTCACTTCTAAGGTAAGTCGGCAGGGATCACTACGTAACCTTTCACTAGACACCCTAACTAGTTAGTGGCCGCGAGGTTTCAGCGGCAAGTGTGCATAGAGACCTCCTCCAAGAGGCACATGTGGTCGCGGCACTGTACACAACAAGGTAGGAGCAAAACTATACACCACGAGGCACCCCCCTCTTGCGCCTTTCGGTAACCACTAACAAGCTAGAGACGTACTAGATACTTGATTAAGATCAGAGTCATGTGATTCTCATGGTTGTACTGTAAGTCCTGGGTTGCCGCTTTAAGATTCAGTCCTTACTGAGGGCAGACTAGAGCACCCAAAAGGCCAAATGCTCTACCCCCCTGATATCCATGTTGCTAGAAAGCATCATTATAATATTGATTCCATAATCATTAATCAGTATTAATATTATATACTTTGGTGATTGCAGACTAAGCAAACTACCCATATGCATAACCCCTGGGTAAACAAGAATACAAGATGCAATAGTTCTAGGTAAAGTCCTTAGGGGTTTATCATATTAGACACATGCACATGAAGAGGTGATTAAATAGTTATTTGGTAACAAGGGAACTCATGTTACACTTGCCTTCCAAAACACTTGCCGATGGTTCCACTTCTCAAAGATATCTCCTCATGTAGCTCCACTTCTAACATCGGCAAACAATCGATACAAGCATCACAAGAGAACCTAAAAACAATACACCAAGCAATACAAAATAAGACTTAAAGGTTTTGAACATGTAAGGATTGTAACTACGAACGTATGAGCGCATAAACAACAAAACAGAGCTAAAGTTTAAAGAGGCATAGAAGCTCAAAGGTAGAAGATGGAAGGTATGATAAATGATATGAATAGAATAGACATGATGTATGTGGTCTAACATGAAAGATTTAGAGAGTATAAGGATTTATAGATGAATGGCAAATGACGAGAGGACTGTATACAATGTGGATAGGACATTATGAAGTAATCATACAAAGAATTAAGAGATAGATCAGATGACTATGCAAGCTTAATGAAAGGAAACTTATACATGGAAATAGCTATGCAAGAGAGAGATGGTATAGTGAGATACTATCAAGAATATATATTTCTTGGCATAGAATATGAAGACCCAAAAACAATGGTGGTGGTTGGCAAAGATTGAATTTTCCAACAATGATGCGATGATGGTTACATAGTGAAAAGTGAGGATGAACCTATAGCTTAGGTTCGGCAATTTAGGATACGACGATGATCATTTGGATTTGTGAAGAGGACAGTTTGAAACATATTTTTACAAGTGGCTGTAGTAAGGTAAATGTCACATTAAATAGAAACACGATTATGGTGACTTGCGCATCGGTTGTGGATACCTAGTGGCGTGTGGACAGCGGTGGTTAGTGGTGGATGTGACCATAAAAAGGTAAGGCCTCACTGAACCTCTAAGCTTGAAACATGGTAGGATGATGTGCAACTAAGAAACACACATCCTTGCGAGAGAGCTCAGCGATTCATATAGTGGTTTAGTGGGGAACACAACAAAACACCGATGCATCTAGGACATGCACGTCGGTGGACACCGGTGGTTATGATGAACAGTTGCATGGTTATAAACAAACCCGAATGGTAAAAATTTTGTGGGGTTGTTGGGGGATTATATAGAGTATGTTACTGCAAAAGAATATGATGTTTTGACCATTGGTTAGCTGAGAAACAAAACTACAAAGGGAGTGATATAGCTGTTTTCTGGACAGCAGGGACAGCGAGCACAAGAAAAATGATATCTCTTTTATCTTGAATCCTATTGCCATGGAATTTCTTAGGTGTGTGTGCAAGGATATGAAACACACTGTGGTCGAACAACATGGTCAGTGGAGCGAGGGAATAATGGGAACATGCATGGCAACCGGCAGGGATGCTGCTGCAGGGCAGCAGGGACAGTGAGCACAAAAAGATGTGACATATCTTTCATTTTAGGTTCTATGGCCATGAAAATTTACAGATACATGGGCAAATATATGATACATTTGTGGATCCAAGGGATTGTCAAATGGAGTTGTGGATTGCCCAGAATATGCATGCCAATCGGTAAGGGTGTTGCTGCATAGATGCAGGAGCAGCAAGCACAACGATATCAATAACTATGGCACCATGGCTCCTATGACCAAACTGATTTGTGGAGGTGTGTACAACATCAAGAGCTATATCATTATCAAAGGGTTTGATGACTAGAGGCCTGGATCACTGGGAAAGTGAACGGTAACCGGCAGCAGCATTGCTGTCCAAAAAGGACAGCAACACAATTGCAGGGATACTTCGCCGAAATTCGATCAAACTCGGATTATGGCTCATGATTTATGGAAAAGAACATATATATAGGATGGGGACAGGGGAGAAGGCCTCACATCATGGTTCGTGGTTGCCAGGGATGAGCTCGATGGCGTCCAACACTGATGATGGACAGCAAAGCGGTTGACGATCGACGGTATGGGGCTGCTGGTTCGGGAAAACAACAAGGCATGGCGGGGTGGCATCCATGAAGTGCTGCAGCTCTGCTATGTAGCCCTGGGGAGTCACAATGGAGAGGGGACAGTGAATATGAGCTTCATGATGAAGAACAGAGAAGGAGAAACGCCTTACCATGGCATGATGCACTGGATTCCAGTGATGAGTTTCGATGTGTAGTGGCAAAACCAAATTGTTGCACTGAGAGAGAAGGGGAAGGAGAGGGAGTTGGAACTGCCTCCATGGGGAAAGGAGAGGAGGAGGGGCGCCCATCTGATGGATGGGAGGAGATGAGGCTCCTCTGGTGGTGGCGTGGGGGAGAGAGGAGAATAGGAGGAGGCGCCCTGCTGATGGTGTGCGTGAGGGAGAGAAAGAGGGGAATATATGGCTGCCCTTTTGCTGCATGGTGGCATGCAAATGAAGTGTGATTAAATAGAGTTATTAGGAGGGGAATGAAGAGAGGTGTGCTGCATGGTTTATGCGTGAGAATAAGGGAGGGATGGGCTGTTTTATCTGCTTTCATTCTTGCATTTAGGGAGTTGTAAAGGAGAATGAAAAGGGAGCTTATGAAGGGAACTAAAGGTGAGGGCTACTGTTATTTTATTTGAGGGAGAGAGGGCACGCGCCATCTGATAGTGTGTGAGTGAAAGGAGAGCAAGCATTGCTGCTGCATGCTAGTATAGTGAAGAGAAAGAAATAAATTGATGGAATCAAGAAGCACTACTCTTAAGAGAGTTTTGTCTAGGGAATTAAGAGAGGTAAAGAGGAGATGCACATATTTTTGCATGAGAAGGGATTGGCGTGGGCAACAGAGAAGGAGATGCATGTTTATGCATGTTTGTGAGGGAAGGGAGGAGCACATAT